>NC_057798.1:229279773-229579773 GCF_018294505.1 Triticum aestivum
TCGAGCTTTTTCTCTGGGGATCCCCACCCCACCGCCCAATGAACGCCCCCCAACCGCCGGTGACTGCCAACCAGAGGTCTCACGACTTCGAATACCCACCGACCACTAATTTATTACCATTTCTGTCCTTCATATACGCGCTGACGGGTGGGCCCTATTGTAATGTGCGCTGCTGAATGTGGACCGTTTGACTAGTCAATTTGATCGTGTTATCAACAAATTACGGAGCTGTATGGTGAGACAGTGACCGTATGATCTGTTGGGGAACGTAGTAATTTCAAAAAAATTCCTATGCATACGCAAGATCATGGTGATGCATAGCAACGAGAGGGGAGAGTGTTGTCCACGTACCCTCTTAGACCGTAAGCAGAAGCGTTATGACAACGCGGTTGATGTAGTCGTACGTCTTCACGATCTGACCGATCCAAGCACCGAACGTACGGCACCTCCGAGTTCTGCACACGTTCAGCTCGATGATGATCCCCGGACTCCGATCCAGCAGGGTGTCGGGGATGAGTTCCGTCAGCACGACGGCGTGGTGACGATGATGATGTTCTACCGACGCAGGGCTTCGCCTAAGCACCGCAACAATATGATCGAGGTGGAATATAGTGGAGGGGGCACCGCATACGGCTAAGGAACGATCACGAAGAACAACTTGTGTGTCTATGGGGTGCCCCCTGCCCCCGTATATAAAGGAGTGGAGGAGGGGGACGGCCGGCCCTCTCTATGGCGCGCCCTAGGGGAGTCCTACTCCTATCGGGAGTAGGATTCCCCCTTTCCTAGTAGAACTAGGAACCCTTCCATGTAGTAGGAGTAGGAGAGAAGGAAAGGGAAGAGAGAAGGAGAAGGAAGGAAGGGGGCACCCCCCTCCCTATTCCAATTCGGACTAGTCCAAGGGGAGGGGTGCGGCCACCCTTTTGGCCCTTTCTCTCCTTTCCCGTATGGCCCAATGAGGCCCAATACGAATTCCCGTAACTCTCCGATACTCCAAAAAATACCCGAATCACTCGGAACCTTTCCGAACTCCGAATATAGTCGTCCAATATATCGATCTTTACGTCTCGACCATTTTGAGACTCCTCATCATGTCCCCGATCTCATCCGGGACTCCGAACTCCTTCGTTACATCAAAACTCATAAACTCATAATAAAAATGTCATCGTAACGTTAAGCGTGCGGACCCTACGGGTTCGAGAACTATGTAGACATGACCTAGAACTATTCTCGGTCAATAACCAATAGCGGAACCTGGATGCCCATATTGGCTCCTACATATTCTATGAAGATCTTTATCGGTCAAACCGCATAACAATATACGTTGTTCCCTTTGTCATCGGTATGTTACTTACCCGAGATTCGATCGTCGGTATCCAATACCTAGTTCAATCTCGTTATCGGCAAGTCCCTTTACTCGTTCCGTAATGCATCATTCTGTAACTAACTCATTAGCTACATTGCTTGCAAGGCTTATAGTGATGTGCATTACCGAGAGGGCCCAGAGATACCTCTCCGACAATCGGAGTGACAAAACCTAATCTTGAGATACGCCAACCCAACATGTACCTTCGGAGACACCTGTAGTACTCCTTTATAATCACCCAGTTACGTTGTGACGTTTGGTAGAACCCAAAGTGTTCCTCCGGTAAACGGGAGTTGCATAATCTCATAGTTACAGGAACATGTATAAGTCATGAAGAATGCAATAGCAATATACTAAACGATCAAGTGCTAGGCTAACGGAATGGGTCATGTCAATCGCATCATTCTCCTAATGATGTGATCTCGTTAATCAAATGACAACACATGTCTATGGCTAGGAAACTTAACCATCTTTGATTCACGAGCTAGTCAAGTAGAGGCATACTAGTGACACTATGTTTGTCTATGTATTCACACATGTATTATGTTTCCGGTTAATACAATTCTAGCATGAATAATAAACATTTATCATGAAATAAGGAAATAAATAATAACTTTATTATTGCCTCTAGGGCATATTTCCTTCAGTCTCCCACTTGCACTAGAGTCAATAATCTAGTTCGCATCGCCATGTGATTTAACATCAATATTCATATCTGTATATGAATAACACCCATAGTTCACATCGTCATGTGATCAACACCCAAAGGGTTTACTAGAGTCAATAATCTAGTTCACATCGCTATGTGATTAACACCCAAAGAGTACTAAGGTGTGATCATGTTTTGCTCATGAGAGAAGCTTAGTCAACGGGTCTGTCACATTCAGAAACGTATGTATTTTGCAAATATTCTATGTCTTCAATGCTCTGCATGGAGCTACTCTAGCTAATTTCTCCCACTTTCAATATGTATCCAGATTGAGACTTAGAGTCATCTGGATCAGTGTAAAAGTTTGCACCAATGTAACTTTTACAACGAACTCTTTTATCACCTCCATAATCGAGAAACATATCCTTAGTCCTCACTAAGGATATTCTTGACCGCTGTCCAGTGATCTACTATTAGATCAAAATTGTATTCCTTTGCCAAACTCAGAGCAAGGTATACAATATGTCTGGTTCATAGCATAGCATACTTTATAGAACCTATGACTGAGGCATAGGGAATGACTTTTCATCCTCTTTCTATATTCTGCCATGGTCCGGTCTTGAGTCTTACTCAACTTCACACCTTGCAACACAGGCAAGAACTCCTTCTTTGACTTTTCCATTTTGAACTATTTCAAAAATTTATCAAGGTATGTACTCATTGAAAATCTTATCAAGTGTCTTGATCTATCTTAATAGATCTTGATGCTCAATATGTAAGTAGCTTTGTCGAGGTCTTTCTTTGAAAAAACTCCTTTCAAACACTCCTTTATGCTTTGCAGAATAATTCTACATTATTTCCGATCAACAATATGTTATTCACATATACTTATCGGAAATGTTGTAGTGCTCCCACTCACTTGATTGTAAATACAGGCTTCACCACAAGTCTGTATAAAACTATATGCTTTGATCAACCTATCAAAGCGTATATTCCAACTCTGAGATGCTTGCACCAGTCCATAGATGGATCGCTGGAGCTTGCACATTTTGTTAGCACCTTTAGGATTGACAAAACCTTTTGGTTGTATCATATACAACTCTTCTTTAATAAATCCATTAAGGTATGTAGTTTTGACATCCATTTGCCAAATTTCATAAAATGTGGCAATTGCTAACATGATTCGGACAGACTTAAGCATCGCTACAGTTGAGAAAATCTCATTGTAGTCAACACCTTGAACTTGCCAAAACCTTTTTGCAACAAGTCGAGCTTTGTAGATAGTAACACTACTATCAACGTCCGTCTTTCTCTTGAAGATCCATTTATTTTCTATGGTTTGCCGATCATCGGGCAAGTCCACCAAAGTCCACACTTTGTTCTCATACATGGATCCCATCTCAGATTTCATGGCCTTATGCCATTTTGCGGAATCTGGGCTCATCATCGCTTCCTCATAGTTCGTAGGTTCATCATGGTCTAGTAACATGACTTCCAGAACAGGATTACCGTACCACTCTGGTGCGGACCGTACTCTGGAAGACCTACGAGGTTCTGTAGTAACTTGATCTGAAGTTTCATGATCATCATCATTAGCTTCCTCACTAATTGGTGTAGAAATCACTCGAACTGATTTCAGTGATGAACAATTTTCCAATTCGGGAGAAGGTACAGTTACATCATCAAGTTCTACTTTTCTCCCACTCACTTCTTTCGAGAGAAACTCCTTCTCTAGAAAGGATCCATTTTTAGCAACGAATATCTTGCCTTCGGATCTGTGATAGATGGTGTACCCAGCAATTTCCTTTGGGTATTCTATGAAGACGCACTTCTCCGATTTGGGTTCGAGCTTATCAGGATGAAACTTTTTCACATAAGCATCGCAGCCCCAAACATTAAGAAATGACAACTTGGGTTTCTTGCTAAACCACAGTTCATATGGTGTCGTCTCAACGGATTTAGATGGTGCCCTTTTAACGTGAATGCAACTGTCTCTAATGCATAACCCAAAAACAATAGTGGTAAATCAGTAAGAGACATCATATATCACACCATATCCAATAAAGTGCGGTTACGATGTTCGGACACACCATAACGTTGTGGTGTTCCAGGTGGCGTGAGCTGTGAAACTATTCCACATTGTTTTAATTGAAGACCAAACTCGTAACTCAAATATTCGTCTCCGCGATCAGATCGCAGAAACTTTATTTTCTTGTTACGATGATTTTTCCACTTCACTCTGAAATTCTTTGAACCTTTCAACTATTTCAGACTTATGTTTCATCAAGTAGATATACCCATATCTGCTCAAATCATCTTGTGAAGGTCAGAAAATAACGATACTTGCCACGAGCCTTCATACTCATTGGTCTGCATACATCAGTATGTATTATTTCCAATAAGTCAGTAGCTCGTTCCATTGTTCCGAAGAACGGAGTTTTAGTCATCTTGCCCAAAAGGCACGGTTCGCAAGCATCAAATGATTCATAACCAAGTGATTCCAAAAATCCATCTTTATGGAGTTTCTTCATGCGCTTTACACCGATATGACCCAAACGACAGTGCTACAAATAAGTTGCACTATCATTATTAACTTTGCATCTTTTGGCATCAATATTATGAATATGTGTATCATCTACGATCGAGATCCAACAAACTATTTTCATTGGGTGTATGACCATTGAAGGTTTTATTCATGTAAACAGAACAACAATTGTTCTCTAACTTAAATGAATAACCGTATTGCAATAAACATGATCGAATCATATTCATGCTCAACGCAAACACCAAATAACACTTATTTAGGTTTAACACAAATCCTGAAAGTATAGGGAGTGTGCGATGATGATCATATCAATCTTGGAACCATTTCCAAACACATCGTCACTTCACCCTTAACTAGTCTATGTTTATTCTGCAACTCCCATTTCTAGTTACTAATCTTAGCAACCGAACAAGTATCAAATACTCAGGGGCTACTATAAACACTAGTAAGGTACACATCAATAACCTGTATATCAAATATACCCTTGTTCACTTTGCCATCCTTCTTATCCACCAAATATTCAGGTCATTTCCGCTTCCAGTGACCATTTCCTTTGCAGTGTAAGCACTCAGTTTCAGGCTTTGGTCCAGCTTGGAGCTTCTTAGCGGGAGTGACAACTTGCTTGTCATTCTACTTGAAGTTTCCTTTTCTTTCCCTTTGCCCTTTTCTTGAAACTAGTGGTCTTGTCAATCATCAACACTTGATGCTCTTTCTTGATTTCTACCTTCGTCGATTTCAACATCACGAAGAGCTCGGGAATCGTTTTCGTCATCCCTTGCATACTATAGTTCATCACGAAGTTCTAGTAACTTGGTGATGGTGACTAGAGAACTCTGTCAATCACTATCTTATCTGGAAGATTAACTCCCACTTGATTCAAGCGATTGTAGTACCCAGACAATCTGAGCACATGCTCACTAGTTGAGCGATTCTCCTCCATCTTTTAGCTATAGAACTTGTTGGAGACTTCATATCTCTCAACTCGGGTATTTTCTTGAAATATTAACTTCAATTCCCGGAACATCTCATATGGTCCATGACATTCAAAACGTCTTTGAAATCCCGATTCTAAGCCGTTAAGCATGGTGCACTAAACTATCAAGTAGTCATCATATTGAGCTAGCCAAACGTTCATAACGTCTGCATCTGCTCCTGCAATAGGTCTGTCACCTAGCGGTGCATTAAGGACATAATTCTTCTGTGCAGCAAAGAGGATAAACCTCAGATCACGGATCCAATCCGCATCATTGCTACTAACATCTTTCAACACAATTTTCTCTAGGAACATATCAAAATAAACATAAGAAAGCAACAACGCGAGCTATTGATCTACAACATAATTTGCAAAATACTACCAGGACTAAGTTCATGATAAATTTTAAGTTCAATTAATCATATTACTTAAGAACTCCCACTTAGACAGACATCTATCTAGTCATCTAAGTGATCACGTGATCCAAATCAACTAAACCATAACCGATCATCACGTGAGATGGAGTAGTTTTCAATGGTGAACATCACTATGTTGATCATATCTACTATATGATTCACGCTCGACCTTTCAGTCTCCGTGCTCCGAGGCCATATCTGCATATGCTAGGCTCGTCAAGTTTAACCTGAGTATTCTGCGTGTGCAAAACTGGCTTGCACCCGTTGTAGATGGACGTAGAGCTTATCACACCCGATCATCACGTGGTGTTTGGGCATGACGAACTTTGGCAACGGTGCATACTCAGGGAGAACACTTCTTGATAATTAGTGAAAGATCATCTTAAAATGCTACCGTCAATCAAAGCAAGAATAAGATGTATAATAGATAAACATCATATGCAATCAAAATATGTGACATGATATGGCCATGATCATCTTGCGCCTTTGATCTCCATCTCCAAAGTACTGTCATGATCCCTATCGTCACTGGCACTACAACATGATCTTCATCATCTTGATATATATCAATGTGTCATCACATGGTTGTCTCACCAACTATTGCTCTTGCAACTATTGCTATCGTATAGCGATAAAGTAAAGCAATTATTTGGCACTTGCATCTTATGCAACAAAGAGACATCCATAGGGCTTCTGCCAGTTGCCGATAACTTCAACAAAACATGATCATCTCATACAACAACTTATATCTTATCACGTCTTGACCATATCACATCACAACATGCCCTGCAAAAACAAGTTAGACTTCCTCTACTTTGTTGTTGCAAATTTTACGTGGCTGCTACGGGCTGAGCAAGAACCGATCTCACCTACGCATCAAAACCACAACAATAGTTTGTCAAGTTGGTGCTATTTTAACCTTCGCAAGGACCGGGCGTAGCCACACTCGGTTCAACTAAAGTTGGAGAAACTGACACCCGCCAGCCACCTGTGTGCAAAGCACGTCGGTAGAACCAGTCTCGCGTAAGCGTACGCGTAATGTCGGTCCGGGCCGCTTCATCCAACAATACCGCCGAACCAAAGTATGACATGCTGGTAAGCAGTATGACTTGTATCGCCCATAACTCACTTGTGTTCTACTCGTGCATATAACATCAACGCATAAAACCTAGGCTCGGATGCCACTGTTGGGGAACGTAGTAATTTCAAAAAATTTCCTACGCATACGCAAGATCATGGTGATGCATAGCAACGAGAGGGGAGAGTGTTGTCCACGTACCCTCGTAGACCGTAAGCGGAAGCGTTATGACAACGTGGTTGATGTAGTCGTACGTCTTCACGATCCGACCGATCCAAGCACCGAACGTACGGCACCTCCGAGTTCTGCACACGTTCAACTCGATGATGATCCCCGGACTCCGATCCAGCAGGGTGTCGGGGATGAGTTCTGTCAGCATGATGGCGTGGTGACGATGATGATGTTCTACCGACGCAGGGCTTCGCCTAAGCACCACAACGATATGACCGAGGTGGAATACAGTGGAGGGGGCACCGCACACGGCTAAGGAACGATCACGAAGATCAACTTGTGTGTCTATGGGGTGCCCCCTGCCCCCGTATATAAGGGAGTGGAGGAGGGGGAGGGCCGGCCCTCTCTATGGCGCGCCCTAGGGGAGTCCTACTCCCACCGGGAGTAGGATTCCCCCTTTCCTAGTAGAACTAGGAACCCTTCCATGTAGTAGGAGTAGGAGAGAAGGAGAAGGAAGGAAGGGGGCGCCCCCCCTCCCTAGTCCAATTCGGACTAGTCCAAGGGGAGGGGTGCGGCCACCCTTTTGGCCCTTTCTCTCCTTTCCCGTATGGCCCAACGAGGCCCAATACGAATTCCCGTAACTCTCCGGTACTCCAAAAAATACCCGAATCACTCGGAACCTTTTCGAACTCCGAATATAGCCGTCCAATATATCGATCTTTACATCTCGACCATTTTGAGACTCCTCGTCATGTCCCCGATCTCATCCGGGACTCTGAACTCCTTCGTTACATCAAAACTCATAAACTCATAATAAAACTGTCATCGTAACGTTAAGCGCGCGGACCCTACGGGTTCGAGAACTATGTAGACATGACCTAGAACTATTCTCGGTCAATAACCAATAGCGGAACCTGGATGCCCATATTGGCTCCTACATATTCTACGAAGATCTTTATCGGTCAAACCGCATAACAACATACGTTGTTCCCTTTGTCATCGGTATGTTACTTGCCCGAGATTCGATCGTCGGTATTCAATACCTAGTTCAATCTCGTTATCGGCAAGTCTCTTTACTCGTTCCGTAATGCATCATTCCGTAACTAACTCATTAGCTACGTTGCTTGCAAGGCTTATAGTGATGTGCATTACTGAGAGAGCCCAGAGATACCTCTCCGACAATTGGAGTGACAAAACCTAATCTCGAAATACTCCAACCCAACAAAGTACTCCTTTATAATCACCCAGTTACGTTGTGACGTTTGGTAGCACCCAAAGTGTTCCTCCGGTAAACGGGAGTTGCATAATCTCATAGTTACAGGAACATGTATAAGTCATGAAGAAAGCAATAGCAATATACTAAACGATCAAGTGCTAGGCTAACAGAATGGGTCATGTCAATCACATCATTCTCCTAATGATGTGATCTCGTTAATCAAATGACAACACATGTCTATGGCTAGGAAACTTAACCATCTTTGATTCACGAGCTAGTCAAGTAGAGGCATACTAGTGACACTATGTTTGTCTACCCGGTTAATACAATTCTAGCATGAATAATAAACATTTATCATGAAATAAGGAAATAAATAATAACTTTATTATTGCCTCTAGGGAATATTTCCTTCATGATCACCCTAAAATGTACTCCTATTTTATTAACATAGTACAGACTCAAACTACCATTTCTTTCTTTCATATACGGGCTGACAGGTGGGCCCCACGGTTACGCGCCCCGATGGTGCAACACTAGTTGCGCCGCGTGGAACGTTTGACTGGTCAATTGATTGTGTCATCAACAAAATACGAAGTTTTACGGGTGAGCCAGTGATCGTATAATCATGACATGTATTTGTTTAACACGGTATAGACGCAAGGGCTCATATATACGCGCAAGCACTCACCGCTATAAGCGCACACACACGAACCCTACCCCTATGAGCACCTTCAAGAGTGGGCCAGCATATATGATCTTGCGATTTTTTTACGAAGTCACCATAGGTGCCTCGTAGTCGAGTGGAACGTCTCCTCCCACTGAACATACATCGCCGGAAAATACTGAAATTAACACAAGATAAATGTGAGCACCGGGACTTTAACCTTGGTGGGCTCGAGAAACCACTGTCCTCTAACCATCCAACCACATGTTGGTTAGCACGACAAAATGTATGTGGTGACCGTGATGAGCTTATTCTGAAGTCTAGTGACCATATCGTGCTTTCTCTTCAAATACAATGACCGTAAGTGTCATCAACAAAATACGGAGCATGCATCAAATGCAAAGTCCGTCAGTGTCATCAACAAAATATGGAGACGTATCATGAGCTAGATACCGTTGTACTATTGTATATGCTTATTTTCGTAGTGGCCGATTGTGTGTGTGGTGTGGCGGGCACATCATTTCTAGTTGTGGTGGGTCAACATGAAGACTCATGGGTGGGTTCCATCCTGCGCCACATATAGGTTGGACCGAGACGTGTTATACAAACACCCATGTGGAGGACTCGGCGTACAACATGAAGCTACCAGAGTCGCGGAGGACTCTATCCCCACTGGTGATAAGCCAATTATACATGATCTGTAACCCTAGGCCCTTAGTATGTTATACAAGCTTGGGGGCTAGTTCGTCGATAGTATACACACACGCACAATGCATGGTATTCACGTGTACTTTGTACACACCTCTATCACTAATATACAGTACCAGGAGTAGGCTCTTTCTTCAACTGCAAGGGTCCGATCCGAACTAGGGTAAAACTTTGCCTCGTATTACCATCCAGCCTAACAGCCAGGGATATCCTACCAAATGATATGATGAAATCATATCTGCCAACTACTAAGAGAGAGGTGTGTCGAGGGGGGGGAATGTGTGCGAGAGAGGCCTAAAGATAATGTGCGTGCGGGAGACACGTAGGCACATATATGTGCGTATAGAGGGCTAGTAGAGACCATGCATGTGTATATATGCATGTGAGAGAAATAGTGTTTTCCAACTCAGATTAGTGAAAAGAGTGGTACATAGTAGTCAGAAAGAGAGAGAGAGAAACAGAGAGAGCATGTGCGTGAGACACCCCGACACCCTGAGAGAGATTGTGAGCATGTGTGAAAAAGAAATGCCAATGCATATAAAGTGTGTGCACTTATGCGTTACATAGAGAGATATATAACGCGTTTGTGAGAACGGGGTGAGGCATAGTGCATCTACGTGTAAAAGGCGGTTCTACGCATTAAATTAAAATATAAATGGCATATTATTTTTGCATGAGATCATGAATTTTGCAAATTGCGTATGGACAAAATTGGTCTATTAGACACCCATACTCTATTGAATTCTAGCATGTGCATGTGTTTATGTCATATTATCGATCCATAGAGTGAGAGCGGTTTGAAATACAGGCAATGGATGCTTTTGCAATTCATATATAAACATTAATTAGTGCACTCCATGTTGTTAGTGTGAAGCACTTTATACATTTGTCACTTGCATGATACATTCCAAATTGCTAGCTACGAAATAGAATACATGTCGAATTCAACATAAGGGGGGTTTCGAAGATTCGAATTCATAGGAAGTGCATTCATCTATTTGAACCCGAGATAATAGCATTTGTAAATCAGATGTAAAAGGGGGCATCAATCTTTGTTGTGAGTTTGAACATGCTATATATATTCATACGCATATCTAACTTTTTTTTGCAACCAAGGAGATTATATCTGGAACCATGCATGAACTAAGGTAAGTTGCATATTTTTTAATATATACTCGTGTACAATCTATATTCAAATGTACCCCCTCCATTCCAAAATAATCGTAGCTTTAGGATTTTCAAGAGTAAAGATTTGTGAAGTTTGACAAATCCTGAAAGTTCAATTCAAGAGAACCGAAAACGTTAATGCTTTTGCTCCCAAATATTGAACGAAGCGCCAAATAGGCCTCTGGTCACCTGAAACCGCGCGAGTGGAAATTACTGTCCTGACTCAGGCCCGTGTAGCCTATCGGCCCGATGTCCAAAGGTCTAAACCGGGGTAGGTTTGTAACTTCATCAAGACGCCAGTCTCAACCGCCTCCGAGAAGCATTCATACGCCGTGGGCGCCTAAACACCCATGCGCTCGGCCGAAATCTATCCCGCCCACATTTGGGACACCTGACATGACTGTCCTACCCCCAACCCACAATATGTCCGAAATTTTAGATGGGGGCAAAGTTTGTAACTTTCCCCAAATTTCAAACAAGTGCGTCTCAAACCGAAACATTGTTCCCCCTTAGTTCCCCGCCTCCCTCCGTTTTCGCATTCATACTCCATGGGCTCGAAAACGCCCTCTCCACCAGCCGCGAAACCCAAGCCTCCTCCATCCTCCACCCCATAGCGGCTAATCCACCGCCGCCCTCCTCCATCACGCCGGAGCCGGTACCCCGACGTCGTCGTCCAACGCAACCGCAACCGCAACGCCCTCAAGGACTTAGCAGCCGAAGCCGAGGTAGAGCTGCCTCCACGACGCCGACGCCGACATGCGCCATACCAGAACCACTCCGACCACGCCGTCCTGCGCCTCACTACTACGGATCCACTGTCGCAACCATCCACCGCACCCGAGCTGTTCCTGCTACGCCGTCGTTCGCCGCCTCGGATCTACTTCCCCGCCGCCGATAGACGGCCACCGCACCACACTCAACAACTTGGTCATGGGTTCGTCCAAGGCTGCACCATCCTCCACAACTTCTGGTTTCCGACGAACAACTAGAAGATCATCAGAAAAACAGAAGGAGGACACAACACTGGCAGCAGAAAGAGGTATTCCTCTTCCCTTATTCGTGCAAATCTTACATCTCCGCTCACACCATATTCATCCCATGAAAGAAACTAGGTGAGCGCTTCTTACTGCATCTTCTTCGTGATACTAAATGCACAAGGTTTCCTCCCTTTTACTATTTCACCTTTGCTAGAGGTCAGTAGCCCGCCTGGATTTCAATTCAGTGTCAGTCGAACCGCAATTAAAAGAAGCAGCACCCGCTTAGGAGCGCAGAGCACCTAGTCCGCCTGTTCCCCGGGGAAGCGGCGCATCGGTGTCTATCATAGGGGTGTGGGGCGCAGGAGCTGCTTGCGCCCGATCTGGAGGTCGGCGGGGCTTGAATGGATGGCCGGGGGGCGGTGCCAAGCACGGTGGTGTGGTGAGGTCGAGGGGAGGGCGCAGGCAGGGGAGGAATACTGGGCCGGTGGTCGCTGGCGTTTCGAGGAAGATCGTCAACACTGACTGGCTGGAGGAAGATGAAGGCGATCTGCCCGTTCTTTGTACATCGGACGGTGCAGAAAAAATGGACTGACCTATTTGCTTTCAGTCGGCTGTTATTTTCATAGAACCCTGTAGTAATTTAGTGTGCCATGCATGTTGTAGAGCTATCATATGTCTCCCATCATTTATTTCTCACCGACCTGCTATCTGCTACCTTTACATGTACTAATTGTGCACACACTTCACCCATACTCACACTATTGTTTTTTATGCATGGGTATTTCAGACTCTGATGCAGTGTTGATGAATGCAGAAAAGAAAAGACAGAAGTCGCTCCAGTGTAATTCGAAGATAAGCACTAAGCGTTTCAGCGCTCTAATGGGTGCAGTGTCAGCAGTTGGAGATAGTAAGCATAGCTCTGCAGTTGATGATCTCAATTGCCACACACAACCATCCCAGGTGCTTGCTTTAACTTTGCACTGTCAAATGTGGTCGCATAGTGCATATGGTGTCTAGCTTGTATTGCTTCCAATTTGGTTAAATTGCATCTGCTTACTTTACACATTATACCTTTGATAATGACATGCCTTCCTGTTTTTGATACATACTACATATGTCTATTAACCATGTTCGTACATCAAACTAATGCTCTTTTGTATCCCTCGTCAATCACTTATGATGAGACAGTCACCCAAGTGGGTTACTATGAGATGCCCTACTCGTTTGAAGAGTGCAGTGTCATCCTCCCCACATGATTCTCAAGAAATAGCATGGCTAAATGAAGATAGTCAACATAGCTCTCTAGTTGATCACCGCAATTCCCCCACACCACCATCGCAGGTGCTTGCTCTTACTTGGCAGTGTGATATGTGGTTGCATGTTGCATATGGTGTCTGCCTTGTAATGCTTCTAATTAGGGTAAATTGCATCTGCTTAGT
Source organism: Triticum aestivum (assembly GCF_018294505.1). Classification (NCBI taxonomy): domain Eukaryota; kingdom Viridiplantae; phylum Streptophyta; class Magnoliopsida; order Poales; family Poaceae; genus Triticum; species Triticum aestivum. The sequence continues at coordinate 229,293,140 of NC_057798.1, forward strand.
TAACACATTATACCTGTGAATATGACATGCCTTCCTGTTTTTGGTACATACTACATCTTTCTATTAACCATGTTCTTACATCAAACTACTTTTCTTGTGTATCCCTTATCAATGCTCCTAATTTGTTAAATTGCATCTCCTTAGCTTACACATTATACATGTGAATATGACATGCCTTCCTATTTTTGGTACATACTACATATGCCTATCACACCATGTTCTTACATCAAACTATTGTTCTTGTGTATCCTGCGTCTATCGCTTATGATGAGACAGTCACGCGCGTGGGTTAATATGAGACACAATACTCTTATAAAGAATGCAATTTCATCCTCTCCACATAATTCTCAAGAAACAGCAAGCCTAAATGAAGATATTGAACATAGCTCTGTACCTAAAGACCGCACTTCCCCTACACCACCATCAAAGGTGCTTGCTCTAACTTCGCAGTGTGATATGTGGTTGCATGTTGCATACGGTGTCTAGCTTGTAGTGCTTCTCATTAGGGTAAATTGCATCTGCTTAGTTTACACACTATACCTGTGAATATGACATGCCTTCCTATTTTTGGTACACACTACATCTATGTGTTAACCTTGTTCTTACATGAAACTACCTCTCTTCTGTATCCTACATCAATCACTTACGATGAGTCACCTTTATTCGTTGCATATTGCATATTATTTCTAGCCTGTTGCCATGTATTGCTTCTAATTTGGTCAAATACATTTGTTAGGGCATCCTTTTAATTTGGCAGAGTGATATTGGTTTCATCTTTCATATGGTTTCTAGCTTGCATCGATTCTAACAAGTTCAAGCACCTTGTGCTTAGTTTACACTTTATACATCATACATGTCAATATGTCACGCCGTCCTGTTTTTCATACATATTCCATCCTCCTATCATGCGGCTGCCTTACATGAAAGTAGTGTTCATCAGTATCATGCATCAATGAGTTCTGAAGAGAAAATTTTATTCCTTTTTCTTGTGGGTTTGACTTGACAAGGCAAAATCAAGAAAGAGGAAGGAAAAGAGTAAGGAAGGCGATGATGGTGGTCCTCTGCAGCAATGTAAACGAAGCATCTGTACCGATTCTCCTTGTACTGATAGTGCATTACAAGGTCCAAGTCTCCGCTCCCCTACTCCACCATGCAAGGTGCTTGCTCTAACTTGGCAGTGTGATATCTGGTTGCATGTTGCATATGGTGTCTAGCTTGTATTGCTCCTAATTAGTGTAAACTGCATCTGCTTAGCTTACACATGATACATGTGAATATGACACGCTTTCCTGTTTTTGGTACATACTATATCTGTCTATCACACCATGTTCTTACATGAAACTATCTTCTTGTGTATCCTACATCAGCCACTTATGATGGGACACCTTTAAGTTGGCAGTGTGATATTGGTTTGCGTCTTGAATATGATTTCTAGCATGTATTGCTGCTAGTTTGATGAACGCCACCTATGATGAGACAATTTTAACTTGATAGAGTGATATTGATTGCACCTTCCATATGGTGTCTTGCAGTGTTTCTGATTTGTTGAAGTGCCTTCTGCTTAGTTACCACATCATAGGTGTGAATATGTCAAGCTGTCCATTTTTTTCGTACATATTCCATCCTCGTATCATGACTTTGCCTTTCATCAGAGTAGTGTTCATCAGTATCATGCATGAATGAGCTCTGAAGAGCGAATGATATTCCTTTTTCTTGTCGGTATGACCTCACAATGCAAAATCAATAAAGCTGAAGGAAATTGGCAAGGCATTGGATGATGGTGGTCCTTCCGAGCAACTGAAACGGAGGTTCTCTACAGATTCTACTCCGCCATCCTCCCAACAAGATTGGCATGACAACGCAAGGCTAGACAGTCAACGTAGCTGTGTAGATGATGAGCACATCTCCCCTACTCCACCATCACAGGTGCTTGCTCTAACTTGGCACTATTATATGTGGTTGCATGTTGCATATGATGTCTAGCTTGTATTTCTTCTAACTTTGTTGAATTGCATCTGCTTACTTTACACATACTGCCTGTGAATATGACATGTGTTCCTGTTTCTACATCAGACTACTATTCTTTCATATCCCGCATCAGTCACTTATGATAAGGCACCTTTAAGTCGCCACTGTGATATTGGTTGTGTCTTGTATATGATTTCTAGCATGTACTGCTTCTAATTTGTTGAAACGCCATACAGTTTGAACTTGGCAGAGTGATATTGGTTGTATCTTTCATATGGTTTCTAGCTTGCAGTGCTTCTAATTTGTTGAAATGCCTTCTGCTTAGTTACCACATCATAGGTGTGAATATGTCACACCATCCTGTTTTTCATACATATTCCATCCTTGCATCATGTGTTTGCCTTTCATCCGAGTAGTGTTCGTCAGTATCATGCATGAATGAGTTCTGAAGAGCGAATTTTATTCCTTTTTCTTATCGGTTTGACTTCACAATGCAAACTCATTACAGCTGAAGGAAATTAGTCCGGCAGTGGATGATGGTGGTCCTTCGGAGCAACTCAAATAGGGGGTCTCTACAGATTCTACTCCGCCATCCTCCCAACAAAGATTCGCAAGACAACACAAGGTTGGACAGTCAATGTAGTTGTGTAGATGATGAGCACATCTCCCCTACTCCACCATCACAGGTGCTTGCTCTAACTTGACACTATTATATGTGGTTGCATGTTGCGTATGATGTCTAGCTTGTATTGCTTCTAACTTGAATTGCATCTGCTTACTTTACACATAATGCATGTGAATATGACAGGTGTTCCCGTTTCTAGAACATATGTGTACATGATGAGCACATCTCCCCTACTCCACCATCACAGGTGCTTGCTCTTACTTGGAACTGTTATACGTGGTTGCGTTTTCCATATGATGTCTAGTTTGTATTGCTTCTGATTATGTGGAATTGCATCTGCGTAGCTTACAACTTATACCTGCAACGATCACTTACCCATAAGACACATTTAACTTGGGACTGTGATGTAGGTTTCATCTTGCATTGTCTTCTAGCTTGTACTGCTTCTAATTTCTTGAAATGGAACTTATGACGAGACACTTTTTACCTGATAGAGTGATATTGGTTGCATGTTCATATGGTGCCTAGCTTTCATTTCTTCTAATTTTGTTGAAATGCCTTCCGCTTACAGTTTTTTCATACATATGCCATCCTCCTATCGTACGTGTGAATATGAAATGCTGTTTTTTTGTATATATTCCATCCTCCTATCCTGCGCTTGCCTTACATCAAAGTAGTGTTTGTCTGTATCATGCATCAACCAGTTATGCAGAGCTAATTTTATTCATCTTCTTGTGGTTTTGACTTCATAAGGCAATATCAGAAAATAGGAAGGAAAAGAGTAAGTTAGGGGATGTTGGTGGTCCTCCGCACCGACGCAATTAGAGACTCTCTAGATTTGCCACTGCTAGTGCTAATGAAGTTGAAGTCACAAGTCTACATGATGAGTTCATCTCACGTACTCCACCATCGCAGGTGCTTGCTCAAAGTTCACAATGTGATAATTGGTTTCATGTTGCATATGTTGTCTAGCCTGTATTTCTTCTATTTTGATTAAATTGCACCTGCTGAGTTTATACGTTATACATGTGCATATGACATGGCTTTCTGTGTCTAAAATACACTGCATCTATCTATCATACCATGTTCTTACATCAAAGTACTTCCTTTGTGTATCCCGCATCAGTCACTCATGATTGGACGCTTTTAACATGGCAGTTTGATAGTGGTTGCATCTTGCATTGATTTCTACGTTGTACTGCTTCTAATTTTTTGAATTGCCACTTATGACAAGACACTTTTAAATTGGCAGAGTAATATTGGTTGCATCTTTCATATGGTGTCTAGCTTGCATTACTTCTATTTTCTTGAAAATCCTTCTGCTTAGTTTGCACATCATAGCTGTGAATATGTCACGCCGTCCTATTTTTCTTACATATTCCATCCTCAAAGTATTGCTTGTCTATACCATGCATCAATGAGTTCTGAAGAGTGATTTTATTCTTTTGTGTTGTGGGTACAGCTTGACATGGCAAAGTCAAAAAAGAGCAAGGAAAATAATATAGTAGGGAGTGTTGTTACTCGTAGGGTGAAACAGAAAAGGTTCTGCCATCGAGATTCTGCTGGTACTTATAGTGCAGTAGAAGGTCCAAGTCCACCGGCTAAATCTACAAACACAGTATCACCTGCTCCACCAGCTGCAGCATCCGCTTCAACTGTACCAGCATCTCAAGCAGTTACTCATTCGTTTGCTCTGGAACTGGCCAGTTCCCAAGCTGCCTTCACACCTAACACTACTTCCGAAGCACTGCTGACACAACAGGACTTGGCAAGATCAGATGAACCTCATGAGCGTCAACACCAAGACGGTACCTGACCGAGTCAAGTTGCAGTTGCATGCTCCTTTATATGTACTCTCATAGTTTGATGTACACTAACACTTTCCATATTCGTTGTTGAACTAGCACCACGGCGCAAGCGGAAACAGACATCAGGGATAATGCTTGACAGATTAACAAAATCTAAAGGAGGAAGAATGGAGATCCATTTTGAGGCAGGTTTAAAAAGGCCACGTGATGCTACAGAGTCAGCCAAGTTAGTATCAGAGGCAGCCGTTGCCGTTAGGTGTCATGCACGTATCCTCCCAACGTGGATCCAGTACAGGAATGAGAAAGACAATACCCAGTTTAACACCTTCCTTGACCATTTATCCGTAAGTAATGTTATTCATCGCAATTAGTAATATTGTCTTGCTCTATCCCATACTTTCTAGCTTCCTCCTAATAAGACTCACATTCTTTTTTCAACAGATGAGGTTCAAGTTGGATCCGAAAGATGATGCAACTAAACAAGCATGCACCCATGTTTTTCAGTCTTCTCTGCGACAGTATCGGTACCACCTTAGAAAATTTCACTTTGAAGGCAAGGCTAACATTTAAATCGCCCAAACATCTCCAGTGGAATATATTACAGATGAAGACTGGACAGCCCTCGTTAAACATTGGTCTGATCCAAAGTATCAGGTAGGCTATATGTATTTGATCAGACCACATATTGAACTTGTATTTATGTATGTGCCTTACAAGTGTATCTTCTTCTAGGCTAACTGTTTGAAGAACAAAACCAACCGTTCTAAAGTGAAATTCCAACAGACAACTGGATCTCGTAGCTATATTGCACACTGCGAGGCTCTTGTAAATAGCTGCTACTTCCTTCTTTTTTTGTGCCATATTATCGTATCTATATTCACTTGTTCCAAATACAGAGGAAAGCCCGTGCGGACCAAAAAGAACCTGAACCGAATGCAGTGCAAATCTTCAAGGATTGCCACACCAGCAAGATGAAGGGCATGAGCACACCAGTTCAAGCCGCTGTTGTAAGTCCTTACTCCTCCCGCCTTGAACTGATTGGTACTGGGATGTGTTCATTTAACTACTTGGTTTGCAGCCAATGTCAGTTACTCTATTCACTTTTATACACAATTGTCATTTCATCTTACATGGTTTAAAAGAGATGAAGGATATTCTTTTGGTCCTGATTTGTAATCTAGTTGTTATGTTCACGTGCGCACACAATGATAAAATATCCTGGTTGTTTTATATCTGTTTGCCCATGATATGAATGATGTCATACTATGTTCATCCTACTTTAAACCATGTCTCTTTATCCTTAGATGTCAACGAATGTGAGGAAATAGACAATACAGTAGGCATGCTACATGGACATATGTTCCGAAAGTGATTTTATTATGTAGTTGGCACTACAATACATGCTAATGTATTACAGTAGTTCACCAAAATAAGTTATGTATAAACGTTTAACCTACTTTGTTTGTGTTTGTCTCATTAGTAACTTATATGGTACACTAATCTACAAGTTCAAACTTTCAGGAAGCTATGGAACAAATGATTGAACAGCCACAACCACCTGAAGGTGACGAGGCTACTACAGGCACAATGTCACCTCTTGCTGCAGTGCGTCAGTATCTCTCCACTAACAGTGCAAAAAGCACCTTCATGCATAATTCTGGGTTGGTTGTCAAGGTAACCTCGTCCAAATCGCCTACTGAACAAAATCTTCCTGCTAGATAGAGTGATATATCTGTGCTCCAGACACAAGTCCAATCCCTAATGGACGTTGTTTCGGAAACAAGAATAGTGGTTGAGAAATGTCGTCAATATGAATGGTTTTGAAACCAGACTATCAGACATTTGCTTCGTTGTTCAAGAGCAATGGCAGAAAAAGGTGGAGATCGTGCTGCTCCATCAAATTCTACAGCTTGAAACACTAGTACTCAGGTCAAATGATCTGTGCTTCTATACATCTGATGGTGCTTTTATCTGGAAGGACTGTAAACTTTATGCCAACAGGCCTTTTGTTGTATGGTTGGAATTTATTTTGTTGTGATACAACATTTATGATGCTGCCACAGGCTGCAGTAATTATGACGCTATTTTTGTATAGTGTAGGTTTATCTTAGTAATGTATTCGGCCGAAAGCTTCGTAGGAGCCCAACATGCCAACATTCGTCGGGCCGATTCCAATTGGGCTAAAAACGATTACGGGCCGAAATTGGCATGTAGCCCACTAAAAATATTTGGGCCTAAATCAGCATAAGCTTTCATATTTTTCTGGTAGGCCTGTGCCCATAGTGGGCCTTTAACAAGCCTAAACATAATTTGGGCCCTCAGTAAAAATAGGCCGTTTACAGGTGTAAATATCTCGAGCCCATAAAAACATGGGCCTTTAATAGAACAAAAGTGAGATTGGGCCCTGATTGTGCCAAATAACCAACTGGACTTAGCAGGCCGAAATGGTGGCCCATTTACGATGCGGATCTTTGACAGGCCGAAATTCGGACGGGCCGTAAATGCGCCGACCTAATACACGGGCCTTTAACAGGCCAGAACTTCGGTCGGGCTAGATTATCGTCATTTTTATATGGGTTGTTAATGGGCCCGATATGACGTTGGGCCACATATGGCCCATGGTTTACATCCGACATTAACAGGTCGAAAATGACAACAGGCCGAAAGTGGCCCAAATCTATAGTGGGCCTCTAACAGGCCGAATGTCAGACATAGCCGAATATGACCCAAATCCTTCACAGTCGTTTATGGGCTGAAAGTTTTGATGGCCTGTAAATGGGCCCAAATGAAGCCGGACCTTTAACAGGCTGGAAATACACCGGGCCGTAATTCGGCCCAATTACTTAGCGGATTGTTAACGGGCCAGAAGTGACCATGGGCCGCGTTGATGACAAGTTTAGCCCAGGCCGTTGACGGGCCGATTTGACAGAGAATGTTGGGCCTTTAGTTGGGACGGCCCATTATGGTCTGTAGAATCTTGTGGTACTTTAGCTGGGCCGGCCCATTGTGGTCCGCAAAATCTTGTGGGCCTTTAGCTAGGCCGGCCCATTATGGTCTGCAAAATCGTGTGGGCCTTTAGCTGGGCCGGCCCATTATGGTCTACTAAATCTTATGGGCCTTTAGCTGGGCCGGCCCATTATGGTCTACTAAATCTTATGGGCCTTCGGTTGGGCCGGCCCATTTGAACTTTGTGGGCCACTTTTGGGCCGGTCCACGTGTCAACATATCATAGGCCCATCTCGACCGTTGGATGAGTGACACCTGTGCCAACGTGGAGCTGACGCGTGGATCCGTTAGCCAATGAGAATTTTACACCTGCAAAATCGGCATTGGTCGTGGCTGTTAACGGGTTATCAGATCCAAAATCCGACCCGATAGCTTAACGGCGTTCCATTACGGTGGATGCCACATGTCGGTCACCCTTGACGAAAGCACTTCTGTGATGCGCGATTTATCGTCATGGAAGTGGACACTTCCGTAACGATAATTTTGGTAATGTCATGGAACACTTCTACGACAGCACAGGTATGACTATCTTGATTCTGTGATAAAATCATTATGGATGTACATGCATGACAGAAAACGTGACCTACTGTGACAAACACATATCATCATGGAAGTGTATTTTTTTTGTAGTGTACAATTACTACAAAACTGCTACTGTTACTTTTGCTACCGTTACTGTTACTTCCATACTACTTTGCTACTACATACTTTGCTGCAAATACTAAGTTATCCAGGTATGGTTGAATTGACAACTCAACTGCTAATACTTGAGAATATTCTTTGGCTCCCATTGTGTCGAATCAATAAATTTGGATTGAATACTCTACCCTTGAAAACTGTTGCGATCCTCTATACTTGTGGGTTATCACTGCTCAAATCATCTGTGAAGCTAAGAAAATAACGATACCCGCCACGAGCCTCAACACTCATTGGACCGCAAACATCAGTATGTATTATTTCCAATAAGTCAGTAGCTCGTTACATTGTTCCAGAGAAAGGAGTTTTAGTCATCTTGCCCATGTGGCATGGTTCGCAAGCACCAAGTGATTCATAATCAAGTGATTCCAAAACCCATCAGCATGGAGTTTCTTCATGCGCTTTACACCAATATGACCTAAATGACAGTGTCACAAATAAGTTGCACTATCATTATCAACTTTGCATCTTTTAGCTTCAATATTACGAACATGTGTATCACCACGATCGAGATTCAACAAAAATAGACCACTTAACAAGGGTGCATGACCATAAAAGATATTACTCATATAAATAGAACAACCATTATTCTCTTATTTAAATGAATAACTATCTCGCATTAAACAAGATCTAGATATAATGTTCATGCTCAACGCTGGCACCAAATAACAATTATTCAGGTCTAAAACTAACCCCGAAGGTAGATGTAGAGGTAGCGTGCCGACGGTGACATCGACCTTGGAACCATTTCCGACGCGCATCGTCACCTCGTCCTTAGCCAATCTTTATTTAATCCTTTGCACCTGTTGTCTGTGTCAAAACCAGCAGATCTCGGGTAGGGGGGGGGCAAGCTGTGCATCTGAGGATCAATTGTAACTATGGAGAAGGTACACAATGTTTACCTAGGTTCAGGCCCTATTAATGGAGGTAAAACCCTACTCCTGCTTGATTATATTTGAGGGTATAGGGGTTACAAGAGTTGATCTACCTCAAGATCGATTCAGCTAACCCTAAAAAGCTAGCCTAGCAATGTTGTGATTGTGCCTCCGATCTAACCCTCCAATTTATATAGACACCAGAGGGGCTTAGGGTTGTACAAAGTCTTTTACAAAAAAGAATAATATATCGGACACCTATACTTGCCATCCACGCATGTGAGAGTCCCCACCGGACACGAGAGATAATCCTCTGTCTTGAATCTTAACGGCCCATCAGTTCGGCCCACATCAATAGACCGGACGCCCGAGGACCCCCTAGTCCAGGACTCCCACAGTAGCCCCTGAACCAGTCTTCAATGATGATATATTCAGCGCTCAGATTGTCTTCGGCATTGCAAGGCGGGTTCCTTAAAGAACACATCGGCTTTCCTCTATAAAAGAACTGTATCTGGCTTTTCGCAATAAACACAACCCTTAGCCGTGAAGGCAGGATATATAAAAAATAAGAATAGTGTCTTTTACTGACAACTTTTTCGACGAAGCGTCAGACTTGACCCTTCGACATTTTGAATCGTTTTCACACCCCGTGTTTCGTGTTTCGAGGCCACGTGAGGGAGTCCTGGACTAGGGGGTGTCCGGATAGCCAAACTATCATCATCGGCCGGACTCCAAGACTATGAAGATACAAGATTGAAGACTTCGTCCCGTGTCCGGATGGGACTTTCCTTGGCGTGGAAGGCAAGCTTGGCGATACGGATATGTAGATCTCCTACCATTGTAACCGACTCTGTGTAACCCTAGCCCTCTTCGATGTCTATATAAACCGGAGGGTTTTAGTCCATAGGACAGAACAACAATTATACCATAGGCTAGCTTCTAGGGTTTAGCCTCCTTGATCTCGTGGTAGATCCACTCTTGTACTACCCATATCATCAATATCAATCAAGCAGGAGTAGGGTTTTACCTCCATCGAGAGGGCCCGAACCTGGGTAAAAACATCGTGTCCCTTGTCTCTTGTTACCATCCGCCTAGACGCACAGTTCGGGACCCCCTACCTGAGATCCGCCGGTTTTGACACCGACATTGGTGCTTTCATTGAGAGTTCCTCTGGGTCGTCACCGATAGGCTCGATGGCTCCTCCGATCATCAACAACAACGACGCAGTCCAGGGTGAGACTTTTCTCCCCGGACAGATCTTCATTTTCAGCGGCTTTGCACTGCGGGCCAATTCGCTTGGCCATCTGGAGCAGATCGAAAGCTACGCCCCTGGCCGTCAGGTCGGATTTGGAAGTCTAAACTTCACGGCTGACATCCGTGGAGACTTGATCTTCGATGGATTCGAGCCACAGCCGAGCGCACCGCACTATCACGATGGGCATGATTTAGCTCTGCTGCCGGACAGTGCCCTGGAGGCTGCACATGAGTCCGCTCCAACCCTTAATTCGGAGCCGGTTACGCAGATCGAGGACGGGTGGATAGATACCGCCTCGGGGGCTGCAACCTCTACGGCGATGGAGCCGAATACTGACCTTGTCCCTCGCGAAGCTCATGACTCCGAGGTGCCGGACTCCTCGCCGGACTCCGAACCTCCCGCGCCCCCTCCAATCGAATCCGATTGGGCGCCGATCATGGAGTTCACCGCTGCGGACATCTTTCAACACTCACCTTTCGGCGACATCCTGAATTCGCTAAAGTATCTCTCGTTATTAGGAGAGCCCTGGCCGGACTACGCTCAGGACGGTTGGATGCGGACGATGAAGAAGTTCAAAGCCCACCCACCACCCACTTAGTAGACACTGTCGACGATCTAACCGACATGCTAGACTTCGACTCTGAAGACATCGACGGTATGGACGACGATGCCGGAGATGACCAAGAACCAGCGCCTACTGGGCACTGGAAAGCCACCTCGTCATATGACATATACATGGGGGATATCCCAAAGGATGGGAATGGCGAGGAAACAGCGGAGGAAGACCCCTCCAAGAAACAACCTAAGCGTCGGCGTTAGCGGCGCCGCTCTAAATCCCGCCACAGCAAGAATGGAGATTCCGGCACCGGAGATAATAACACCCAGACAGTGCCGAAGACAACCCCCTCCAGCAAGATTCAGCACAGGAGGACAGAGAAGCCAGCCCTCATGAGAGAGCGGCAGACGAAGAGGTAGAGGATGATAATTACATGCCTCCCTCTGGAGACGAGGCAAGCCTCGACGATGACGAATTCGTCGTGCCTGAGGATCCTGTCAAACAAGAGCGTTTTAAACGCAGGCTTATGGCCACGGCAAGCAGCCTCAAGAAAAAGCAGCAACAGCTTAGAGCTGATCAAGATCTGCTAGCCGACAGATGGACTGAAGTCCTTGCGGCCGAAGAGCACGAACTCGAACACCCCTCCAAAAGCTACCCCAAACGCAAGCTGCTCCCCCGATTAGAGGAGGAGGCATATAAACCTGCATCACCAGCGCACAATACGACTAACCGACCACCCCGTGGCTGCGACAGAGAGGCCTCTAGGCCCCCCACTAAAACCGCACCCCGCCATCGCTCGAAAAACACAAAGCCACAGGGGAACGCTCCGGACTTGCGAGATATATTGGATGATAAGGCAAGACAATCAAGATCGATCTACGGATCGCGTGGGCGCCCCATGATACGCGACGACAACCGTCGCGCCAGACACAGCAAGTCTGGCCGGGCCGAACACAGTAGACAAATCTCGTTTGAGCTACATCGTGATATAGCCCAATATAGAGGCGCCGCACACCCACTATGCTTCACGGATGAAGTAATGGATCGTCAAATCCCCAAAGGGTTTAAACCCGTGAATATTGAATCCTACGATGGCACAACAGACCCCGTGGTTTGGGTCGAAGACTATCTCCTTCATATCCACATGGCCCGCTGTGATGATCTTCACGCCATCAAATACCTCCCACTCAAGCTTAAAGGACCAGCTCGGCATTGGCTTAACAGCTTGCCAGCAGAATCAATTGGGTGTTGGGAGGACCTGGAAGCCGCATTCCTTGAAAACTTCCAGGGCACGTATGTGCAACCACCAGATGCTGACGACCTAAGCCATATAATTCAGCAGCCAGACGAATCGGCCAGACAATTCTGGACACGGTTCTTAACTAAGAAAAATCAAATCGTCGACTGTCCGGATGCAGAGGCCCTTGCGGCCTTCAAACATAACATCCGCGACAAGTGGCTTGCCTGGCACCTGGGACAGGAAAAGCCGAAATCCATGGCAGCCCTCACATCACTCATGACCCGCTTCTGCACGGGAGAGGATAGCTGGCTTGCCCGCAGCAACAACCTCAGCAAAAATTCTGGCAGTCCGGATACCAAGGACCGCAACGGCAGGTCGCGTCACAACAAGCACAAACACTTCATTAACGGCGACAATACTGAGGATACGGCAGTCAATGCCGGATTCAGAGGCTCCAAACCCGGTCAGCGGAAAAAGCCATTCAAAAGAACTACTCCGGGTCCGTCCAATTTGGACCGAATACTCGACCGCTCGTGCCAGATACACGACACCCCCGAAAAGCCAGCTAATCACACCAACAGGGACTGTTGGGTATTCAAGCAGGCAGGCAAGCTAATTGCCGAAAACAATGACAAGGGGCTGCATAGCAATGACGAGGAAGAGACCCGATCGCCGAACAATAGAGGACAGAAGGGTTTCCCCCCACAAGTGCGGACGGTGAACATGATATACGCAACCCACATACCCAAGAGCGAGCGGAAGCGTGCACTCAGGTACGTATACGTGATGGAGCCAGTCGCCCCGAAGTTCAACCCATGGTCCTCCTACCCGATCACTTTTGATCGAAGGGACCACCCCACCAGCATCCGCCACGGCGGAATCGCCGCATTGGTTTTAGACCCAACCGTCGATGGATTTCACCTCACCAGAGTCCTGATGGACGGCGGCAGCAGCCTGAACCTGCTTTATCAGGATACAGTGCGCAAAATGGGCATAGACCCCTCAAGGATTAAACCCACAAAGACGACCTTCAAAGGCGTCATACCAGGTGTAGAGGCCAATTGTACAGGCTCAGTTACACTTGAAGTGGTCTTCGGATCCCCGGATAACTTCCGAAGCGAGGAGTTAATCTTCGACATAGTTCCGTTCCGCAGCGGCTATCATGCTCTGCTCGGACGGACCGTGTTTGCAAAGTTCAACGCGGTGCCGCACTACACATACCTCAAGCTCAAGATGCCAGGCCCTCGAGGAGTCATCACGGTCAACAGAAACACTGAACGCTCCCTCCAAACGGAGGAACATACAGCGGCTCTCGCGGCAGAAGTACAGTGCAGCCTCTTAAGGAAATTCTCGAGTCCGGCCGTTAAGCGACCGGACACGGCTAAACGCGCCCGGAGTAACCTACAACAAGACCACCTGGCATGTTCCGAGCACGCGTAGCAATGCGGTCCCAACCCTAGCCCTTGCAAAATTGCAAGACTGGTCCTTCGCGTACATCATTACACTCTGGAGATACCATGGGCATAGGGGGAGGGGCACGACCACGACAGGCCCAGAATGCGGCTTAACCACACCAGGGGCTCCCAAGTGTGTCATATTTTTTTCCTTTTCCTTCTTTTTCCTCTTATCCACAGGACTCCGTTCACTAGAGGCCCTGTCCGGCAGTAGACCTGCCGAACTCACGATGCAATAGCCAGGGAAGGAGAAAGGCTACGACGAGTATCCAGGTGGTCTCCATTACGAGCATTAAATCTGTTTTATACACCATTCCGCAGCCTACCCCTGGAGGGGGACATGTTTAATAGTCCCATCCCTTGCCTACCGCACTATTTGTATTGTTCTGCGTTCATGGCAGTATTTCTTGAATAAACAATGCATCGCTTTTTTGCTTATAATTGCATTCCTTTCCTATACATATGTTCATTTATGACATGTTGCATCCATACACTTTGGTACGGCCAAATACACCAGGGGCTTAAGTTCCCCATGTTATGGTGTGATAAGTCCGAACACTTTCACAAGTGCGACACCCCGAACTTATAGCATTATATGCATCGGCTCCGAATCATGTCTTGGGTCAATAGTTGGGTTTGCCCGGCTCCCATGTTTTGGTACCTTACGTTCCGTTGTATCGGCTAAGGTAGCGCTGGGAGAACCACTGCGATTGCGCCCCAGTTGAGCTGGGCGAGCGCCTCAGTGGAGAAAGCTAAAACTGACCGTCATGATGAGGTGAGAGCCGGTCGCTGTTCGAGAGGTTTTTTTCGAGTCCCTAAAGACTTATGCCGCTTAGAGTGAGGAACCGGCTTTGTCCGGCCAAGGCGTGGATAGCGCCCCGAATTCGGCCTTCCGAACACTAGGGGCTTTGCCGAAATTTAAAATTATAGAATTCTATGGCTAAGTGAGAGTGTTCAAGCATTATAAGTCCGGTTGCCTCGTTCGTTTTTTTGAAGGATCAGTGACAGTGGGAGAGGCTCCCACTGACTTTGTATTACTCACAACAGAACAGTTACATTTGTGTTACATAGGGTTTTTAGGCCCCCCGGCCATGATGGATACAAAAGCTAGCTGCCCAAACTAACAATGAAATCAGAGAGGAAAGGATGAACCTTCTCAGGACAGTTATGAGTCACCAAACCCAGCAGATGTTTGAATCTAGCTAACCATGCCCCGAACGAATGCGGGATCCCCCTGAAATGTTGGTTGTTCCTTTCCATCCACAGGCTCCAAGCAGCAAGCAAGAAGATGTCCATGAATAGCGGCCGACGCCAGTCATCTCTACCACCATGCAAGATGGCAAGCCTGTTGGTTCCCCCTGGCCACGTCAGACCAATCCTACTTCAGCATTGTTGGGCAAAAGGGCACGTGAAGAAGAGATGTTCCACGGTTTCCTCAGGTGGATTTTGGCAGAGCATGCAAGTATAGTTGCCCCCATCCACATTATAGTGCCGCCGCTTCAGCATATTCCTGGTGTTCAAACGATCTACCATAAGCAGCCACCCAAACATCTTGAACTTGATCGGGCATTTGGATTTCCATAGCCATCCAAAGGCCTCATCAGCCATTACCTGCCTGAAGCAGTGGATATAGTATTTCTTAGACGAGTATCGTCCCAGGTCACAAACCCAAGTATCAACCAATCCACTGTCCAGACCGACGTGCGCGGACCCTTGCTGTATCTCTCTGATCTCCTCCCTGGCCTGGATCGAAAGAGGCAGACTGAAGATCGCGGCAGGATCAGTGGCTCTAAGGATCTTGGCGACAGAATCATCCTCATTCAGAGCATATGAGAATGCCCGCGGATGCGTGTCCATTAGTGCGGAGACTGGGTCCCCAAACCAGACATCTTTCCAGAATAGAGAAGTGCGCCCATCTCCGGGGATGACCCTGGTGATCCCACGGAAGATTCCATTGAGCTGCATTACATCTTTCCACCAGAAGGAACCCACTGGCTCGATGGTGTGCGGCACCTTGTTCGGGTAGTATGCCTCCCAGATCAGCTGAACCCAGGGTACATCCTCACGATTGTAGAATTTGAACAGGTATTTTAGGAGAAGCGCGATGTTTTGTATTCTGACATCAATAACACCAAGGCCACCACACCGTTTCGGTCGACAGACAAGCTCCCAGGCAGCAAGGGAGTTGGATTTGATCCCATCATCAGATTTTTTTGCCCATAGACAATAGCGGCGGAGTTTGTCTAGGTGTTCAACTATTTTTGGGTGTAGCTTGATCGTACACATTGCATATATCAACATAGAGGTGACCACCGAATTGACCAACGTTAGTTTGGCCCCCGACGACATCAGTGATAGGGCAGTGGAAGTTTTCCTCTCAACCGAATGAACTAATGGCATGAGATCAAGAACAGTCGGCCTCGTCATCCCCATGGGGAGACCAAGGTATGTAAACGGCAGGGAACCAACCGAGCAACCAAACACTTCCGCCAACCCCCCGGCACGTTGGTGGTCAACGTTGATGGGTATGAGGATCGATTTATGGAAGTTAATTTTGAGCCCTACCGAAGCCGCATAATCCTCCAAGATAAGTTTCATGCGGGCTGCCTGTGTAGGACAAGCTTGCATAATCAAGATCGTGTCGTCAGCATACTGCACCACCGGGAAGTCACCTGCATTTTCACGGGGAATGGGAAGCTCCAGCAATCCCTGAGCGTAAGCATCATTGATCGCAGCTTGTAGCAGATCAGCTGCAAGAACAAAGATTAGTGGTGAGAGAGGGTCACCCTGGCGTACTCCACATTTGCATTTGAATTTCCGGCCAGGAACGCCATTCAAGAGGACTGACGAAACTCCCGAGCCAAAAATCATATCCACCCAGCCCAGCCACCTATCATCAAAACCCATATGTTTCATGATTTCCAACATGGGGGCATGCTCGATCGTGTCAAAGGCCTTGGCAAAGTCTAGTTTAAGCAATATGATCTCTCTCCCAGACGAGTGACACTGATGAATGTACTCGTACGACCACGCGAGACAATCCTGGATGGTCCTACCTTTGATAAACCCATACTGGTTCCTATGAATGATTTTTAGAATAACTTTCTGCAGTCGGTTCGCCAGGATCTTTGTAATGACTTTCAGACAACAGTTCAGTAGGGTAATTGGTCTGAAGTCATTAGCCGTCTCCGGAGAGGAAATTTTTGGAATCAGGGTGATATAACCCTCGCTTATGCTAGTGATATCCAGACCACCTGCATGAAATGCGTGACAGAGATCATAGAAATCTGTCTTGATAATTTGCCAGCACTTATTAAGGAAATAGCCATTAAACCCATCCGGGCCAGGTGCTCTGTCATTCGGCAATTCCTTAACAACAGCATCTATTTCATCATTAGAGAAAGGCGCACTCAGCTGATCCAACCCATCAATCCTACGGATGATCCTGGAGAGATCAAATTTCATGTTGGTAGGTTTAGAGAACCCAAACGGTCCCTGTATGTATTGAACAGTACCCCCTCCTTGCCAACATGGTCATGTATTTCGACCTCGCCAACTCTAAGCATGGCAATAGCGTTGTGCCTGTACCTCTCTGTGGCCAAAGACTGAAAGAGCTTTGTGTTCTCATCGGCAAAACGAAAGTACCTGATCGTACACCTCTTTCTCCAGTACTCATTCTGGTATTTGAGCAAGGCCTGTAGATGGGTTTTCAGTATCTTCCTGAAGTTTGACTCCTGAACATATACGGGTCGTCTGTCCTCAAGTGCATCCATGTTGGCCAGAACCTCATTACTGTTTTGAATCAGAACTTTAAGTTTGGAGACACCCTTACTCCAACGCTTGAGATCATATCTCAGAATTTTAAGCTTTTTACAAATTCGCGCCGCCGCATTGGGTGCGTGACATGATTTAGACCATGATCCAGCAACAACCTCCATGACCCCTCATGATCTGTCCAAAAATTCTCAAACCTGAAAAGCCTGGACCGTGGGATGCTTGATTCAATCATTACCACGCACGGAATATGATCAAACACTGGCTTCCCCAGGGGCAAGACCATTGTGTTAGGGTATTTGGTGGTTCAATCAGACGATGTGAAGAACCAATCTAACTGTTCGAGCAGAGGATCATCCTGCATGTTACTCCATGTGTATGCACGGCCTTTAACTGGTAGTTCCATTAGTGATTGTGCGCGGATGATCTCATTAAATAGTAGCATGTCCGCAACATCACCACCTGGCTTGTTTCTGTTATTCGTGGAACGAATAAAGTTAAAGTCCCCCAGAATTAACCAATTGTCGTCATCAGGGATATTCAGATCAAAAAGCCAGTTTGTAAAGTTCAGTCTACGCTGACCAGAGTAGGGGCCATAAACATTGACTAGATTCCACGAATCATGTGACTGCGTGGCCATGAAAGAAATCCCAATGGCAAAAGAATCCACAAACCAAGATGTGCCAGTAAAAACAGCACTATTCCAGATAACAATGAGGCCCCCAGAAGCCCCCACTGACGGTGCAAAAACAAATTTATCGAAGCGCTTAGGGCAGAAAGTCTTAATAAAAGCAAGATCGAAGGATTCACGTTTAGTTTCCTCGATACATAACACGGAACAACCGCTAGTATCAATCGCATTCCTAATAGCCAAAAGTTTTTCATCAGAGTTTATGCCTCTGATGTTCCATGAGAGCACATTCCACGATTTATTCATCAGTCGGGAAGACTTCAGAGTTCAGCTTCCCCAGACGAGCTCTGATCATCCAGCAGCTTGTCACGGGAGAGGGCTTCTGGAGCAATTCCACAGTTGCACCCCATCTGTTGAAGATCCTCGATCGGCGTTGGTGGGGGGCAATCAGCAGTGGGCACCTGCACAGGAGCAGCAGCCAAAGAAACAACATTGACAAAAGGAATGTCCCGAGGTTTCACCCTTCATTTTGAACGCTTTGCATCCGGAGCATGGTTGATTTTGAAGCCATCGTACTTGTTGGATCTATTGCTTCGTCTGACAGTAGTTGTGTCCAGGGGCACTAACATATTACGGTGTTGAGTAGCATTGAACACAGAGGAAGACGCAAGCACCTGGAGCGCAGTAGGCTGGTCTGATGAAAGCACCATCTGAGTACCCTCTTCCGCTGAGATGAGTTGTGTAAGCGCCTTGAGGCCAGGAGATTGTTCAGGCAAATCCCAATTCGCAGCAGTGAATCGAGCCCTGGGTTCAGGCGACAGCATACCAGATGGGACAGTGACTATCCCCCACTGAAGTGCAGAAGCAAAGATCCTTGAGAAGATGTCAGGTTCAGGCACCATACACTCAATCCAAGCTGCCGCCGCTGCATTAAGATGATTCTGAATAATCTGAAAGGGGTTGAGGGGCATCATCACAGGAGAATTGTGTTGCAGGGTGATAGCTGGCGTATAAATGCATTTGAGCATACCCCCAATCCAAAGCAAGAACTCATAATCAACTGCAACCTAAAGAAAAATAGAGTTTCCTCCAGCCCTGACGAACTCCCTCCTGGCTGCAGGGCTGCCATTCACAAATTCATCAGCCAAAGCTTCTACTGCCTGAAACTCCGAGTCAGATGACCAAATGTCAGATAAATTATCCTGCACATTATGCTCCGGGTCCACACCATCCATGTGGGACGGACCATCATACTGAAAGAAAGTCCTAAAGCTGAATCCAGTGTAAGGTGGAGGTACCACGGGCCACACACCCCACCCATTGTTCTGAACATTAAAAGGTTCAGGAACATTCTAGGCAGCCGCATTCAAAGCATCCTGAGCAGCCATCTCATCGATTCTTGCTTGTTGCATGAGGGTATAGTAGGGAAGCTGATATGGGTGTGGAGATGCATTCAAAAGTGGTGGAGCATCCTCATTACCAACCAAGTTTGGTATAGTATTCCTGCCATTCAGAACATAAACTGGTACAGACCGCGAACGAGCAAGACCCGGTAGTAAACCAACCCTAGTAATGACCAGACTATGTGGCACCTCAGCAACATCTTTGATATGGCATTTAACAAGGACTCTGGCCTTGTTCTGACCCGGGCGGGGCCAGGCAAGCATTTTCCCAAAGTGTGAGACTGCCTTATGAACATAATGCTCTGTTTGGTAGTCCATTGGAAAAGCAAGAAACATGACCCAAACTTCATATTCAAAAGCAGGCATACGCATGTTGATACTCTCATCATGCGGAACCAGGGAAAAAGTGGAATCCTCAGTCAGAGCATGCGGTCCTTCTCTAATAGCAGCATCTCTACTCTCCATATCCGCAAACACAACACATCCAATCCCCAGCGGGTAAACAAAGTCATCTAGTAGTTCATACTCTAAATCTCCAACAATAATGCGGCAGACCTCAGCTAGCCATAACTCCTTCTGATGATCAGGGACCGGAGGGTTGACGGAGACAATGGCGTACCTATCGTGATTCAGAGGCGGATCATCCACCACCATGACATGCCTCTGGACCCGGTGAGCCGGCCCGCGATCAAAGGTGGATCCGTCTGGAGCGAAGGCGAAGGGGCTCACGGGGAAGTTCGCCATGGATGACGAAGCCGGGGACTGGTTGAGAGATATCGCCGGAGCAGGGGATGGGGGTTTCTTGCTGAAAGCCGATGGTGAGAAGAATCGAGGTGGCGGAGGCGTGGGTGTAGAAATCGAGGAGAGCGTCGTAACACCCGATTGGGGTTTTTGGCAGGCAGAATTGACTACACCCTGACCGGGTAGGCGTATCGTCAAGCAATGGGGGTTAGCCACGTCCGCGTGGAATGGGATTATCTGTTGCCGTTTCGAAAGGCAACCACCATGCGGATCCCCAATAACACGGGCCATACCAACATCCACAGAGATACCTACCTCAGATTCACCCGCGGCAGCCCGAGGCAAGATCCTCTCCGGTTGTGGTAGATTTTTCTTTTTCCAAGCCCATCGGGGTAGAGAGGCACAAGCCGGAAGCTTACGTGACTTGTGGCCCAAACGGTGACATAGAGGGCAGCGACGAAGCCCAGGACAAAGCCTGGTCATGTGGTTAACTGTAGAACATGCATTACACTGAAAGCCCAAAGGGTCCGGGCCCACTATGCATGGCACATGTTTGTGAACATCAGTACGTGTAGTCGTGCAGGCGCATGTCCCAGAAACATCCCCACAACCTTGACAAAATATTCCAGTGCACGAATCATCAACATGGACGAGACGATCACAGAGAGAACAATGCAAAAGTCTTTTGTAAATGTATTCCTTAGTGGGGACTGAAGTAATTTGCACCAGAAGCTTAACACTATCGTTATCATAACCGGCCTGCCAGCCATCGAGAATAGCAAGTAATTTCTCATCCGGAATTGAATCCCATAATCCCATAATATATCCTTCCCCATGAAAAGATGGCAACCTTCCAGGAATATCGTGAGAAATAGGTATAGATATGGAACCAATCCGTAAAGAATCCTTAGAATCCAAAGATGAAAAACTACCAAAGAAGATCCGATCTGAAGGCTCGCCGGAATGCAAGTCCGTCGGCGGTGGAATGAAACCCAAATTCTGTAGAACTGGTAATGAGGCGGGATCCAATGGTAATTTACTCTGATTAGAGAGCCATTTAGATTTGATCGCTGGACCAGGTGATGAAGCCAGACCAGTTAGCTCAGAATCAGCGTGCCATGAATGAAGTAGTGGGCGAGAAACCCCAGATCGATGAAGGTGAAAATGGCAAATAAAGTCCGGTCAAATTCGGTCTCTCAATCCAAAAATGAAGTGTCCCACACGATTTGAGGCCACTGAGAACTGAAAATGTCGATCACCCAAACGCAAGACACTAAAACTGGCAGCAAGACCTCCAATACATGACTGAAGGGCCATACCCACCGAATCCACCGAGAGGGGAAAAGAGGCCGAAGAGAAGGAAACTTCAAGGAAGAATTCCTTGGAGCCGGGGTTGGGGATGAAGTGGACCGTAGATCCAAACCTTGCACGCACCTGTGCCTCAACCTTGAGGCCGGGGGAGAAATCCCAGTGGAGGAGACCGTCCATTGGGGTCGTCGAGAGGCGATCGTAGGGTTAGACCCTAGAATCGCCATGGGAGTCGCCTGAGGTGGAGGTGGAGGTGGGAGTCGCCATCTATTCTGGTCAACCCAATTATCGGTTGCCTCGTTCATTGTGTTGTGCGCCTCCCTAGATGGACCCAAAAATGGGAACAAGAGTGCTCAAGTTTATCCCGAACACCCCAGCACTCGTGGCATGGGGGCTGAAGCCGACGACTTGCCATCTCTCAGATTTGATAAACGGCTGCATAGAAGGTAATATTTTAAATTAACAAGCGTTGCTTAGCACACATGAACAAAGTTTTCAGCGCACAGGATAACAAAATGCGAGTCTTCTCAAATATTACATCTTTGGAGCACTCACCCGCAATCATGCGGGCACCCTTCAGGACACCCTTATAATACATTTCGGGCGTGCGATACTCCTTGCCCGTCGGTGGCACGTCCATCACAAGCTTCTCAGCGTCCATCCTGCCCCAGTGCACCTTTGCACGGGCAAGGGCTCGACGGGCACCTTCAATGCAGGAGGAGTGCTTGACGACTTCAACCCATGGACAAGCATCCACCAGCCGCCGCACTAGGCCGAAGTAGCTCCCAGGCATGGCCTCCTTGGTCCACAGCCGAACTATGAGGCCCTTCATGGCCTGTTCGGACACCTTGTGGAGCTCGACCAGCTGCTTCAGCTGGTCGCTAAGGGGCACCGGATGTCCAGCCTCAGCATACTGAGACCAGAAGACCTTCTCCATCGAGCTCCCCTCCTCGGCCCTGTAGAAGGTGGCAGCATCGGACACGCTGCGGGGCAGATCTGCGAACGCTCCTGGAGAGCTCCGAATTCGGGTAAGTAATAGGTAATTCACATTCACATGCTTGCTTTGCATGAAAAATGCCTTACCCGCCACTATTTTCTTCAACGCCTCGATTTCCTGGAGGGCCTTGTGGGCTTCGGCCTTAGCGGCTTTGGCACTCTCAAGAGCCGATGCAAGCTCAGACTCTCGAGTCTTCGAGTCGCGCTCCAAACTCTCATGTTTTTCCACGAGAGCCTGAAGCTCTTGCTGTACCTCCGCCACCCGCACCTCCTGCTTCTCTCGCCCAGCATGCTCCGCGGCCGCATTACGTTCGGCCGCGGACACCGCCTCCTTCAGGGTCGCCACCTCGTTCGTGGCCCCTGGATTACCCACGTTATCCTTGTCATTCCTCTTTCAACCAAATCCTTTTCTGTAAGGTACAACTTTAATAAGGTGGTACTCACCTTTCTTGTCCTCGAGCTGCTTCTTGGCATGGCCGAGCTCGTTCTCGGACCGCACGAGGCTTTGCTTCAAAGCATTGACCTCCACAGTCAGTGCGGCAGAGGTCAGCAGCGCAGCCTGCATTCCCATATTGACATATTTTTTAAGACTCCTGCGTATATCTTTTTAGATCCTCTGTCCGGTTTTTCTTTCCGAACACCGAACCGAGCATCAGGGGCTACTCTCTATCGTTACTATTTTACATATATTAAAATTCGTACCTCAAAGCCTGTTAGAAAGCTGCTGCAGGCTTCGGTCAGCCTGCTTTGGGCAAGCTGAACCTTCTGAATCACCGCACTCATGACAGTGCGGTGTTGCTCCTCGATGGAAGCGCCGTTGAGCGCCTCTAGCAAGTTGTCCGGCGCCTCCGGTTGGACGGAGACCGCTGGCGTCACAGTCTTGCCCTTCTTACAAAGGGGCCGCCCGCTGGACTCCGGAACCACTGCAGGTTCCGGTGCGGAGTCCGGTACCAAGTCCGGGAGGTTGCCCTGTGGCACCTCCGGGGCCTCCTCCTCCGGGTGGGTCCCTCTCTAGGATCCCACCTCGGCGTCGTCGGTGTCACGCGGGGTGGAGGCGGTCAGAAGTGAAGTACTATCCACATCCGATGTACCCAAGGACCCACTCGACGAAGCGGGAAGGTCGTCCTTGGGCGGACTGCAGGGTTGTATGCGGCATTAGAAAGACACCGTGTGGCAAAAAGAAAAATCATGAAGTTACTCGGGAGTCCGGATACTTACGATCTCGCCAGGGGCTTGGCCCTTGAGAGCCACTCCTCGTCGCCGTCGCCGACGTTGGCAGAACAGTCCGGGGAAGGGTCCTTCCCTTCTTGGACCCTTCGGCCTCCCTCCTTGGGGAGGCCTTCCTCTTCTTCTCTCCCCCCGCTGGGGGAGAGGCCTCTTTCTTCTCCTCCTCGTCCTCGTGGGAGGAGTCCACCTGGGAGTCATCGGACGATGAGTCCGATACCACCTGATGCCGGGAACTCCTTCGGGTTCCCGCGGCCTTCTTCTTGGCCTTCTTCTCCGGCACTACGTAAAGTGCCGGGACCAGCAGCCCTGTCAAACGGGCATCCGCTGGGTCTTTTGGAAGGGGAGCTGGACAGTTAACCTATCCGGACGTGGCCTGCCAGGCCTGTTAAAGGTATTGGGGGTTTAGATCCCGCATGAAGTCAAAACATGAAAAGAAAGTGTCCCATAAAGGATAACATGGCTTACCTCGCCAGCCGGACGCTGCGAGCTGAATCCGCGATCTTCGGTAGCGGATGCAGGAGCTTCGGCGCCCTTGAACAGCACCCTCCACGCATCTTCGTACGTAGTGTCGAAGAGCCCGCTCAAGGTCCGGTGCTGTGCCGGATCAAACTCCCACAAATTGAAGTCCCGTTGTTGGCAGGGGAGAATCCGGCGGACGAGCATGACCTGGAACACGTTGACAAGCTTGAGCTTCTTGTTCACCAGGGTTTGGAGACAGGACTGGAGTCCGGTCAGCTCTTCCGAACTACCCCATAGCAGGCCCTTCTCTTTCCAGGAGGTGAGCCGCATGGGGATGCCAGATCTGAATTCGGGGGCCGCTGCCCATTTAGGGTCACGCGGCTCGGTGATGTAGAACCACCCCGATTGCCACCCTTTGATGGTTTCCATGAAGGCGCCCTCGAGCCAAGTGACGTTGGGCATTTTGCCCACCATGGCGCCTCCGCACTCCGCTTGGCTGCCCTTCACAACCTTCGGCTTGACATTGAAGGTCTTTAGCCACAAGCCGAAGTGTGGCTGGATGCAGAGGAAGGCCTCGCACACGACGATAAACGCCGAGATATTGAGGATGAAATTCAGGGTCAGATCGTGGAAATCCAGGCCGTAGTAGAACATGAGCCCCCGGACAAAGGGGTGGAGTGGGAAGCCCAGTCTGCGGAGGAAATGGGGAAGGAAGACCACCCTCTCATGGGGCCCGGGGGTGGGGATGAGCTGCCCCTCATCGGGGAGCTGGTGCGCGATGTCGCTGGACAGATATCCGGCGCTGCACAGCT
Source organism: Triticum aestivum (assembly GCF_018294505.1). Classification (NCBI taxonomy): domain Eukaryota; kingdom Viridiplantae; phylum Streptophyta; class Magnoliopsida; order Poales; family Poaceae; genus Triticum; species Triticum aestivum. The sequence continues at coordinate 229,317,974 of NC_057798.1, forward strand.
TCTTGATGTGCCCCTCCGTAACGAAGGAGGCCATCCACTTGCCTCTCGCTCCGGACATGGCTGGAGAAGGTCGAGGTGAGATGTACGGACTTGGGCACTGGAGATCGAGTGCGCGGAGATGGATAAGCAAAGGAGGAAGAAGGCGTAGGTAAAAAAGGTGGATCCTTATCCCCTTATATATGGGCGGACGAAACTATGTGTCCCCACCGGCCTGGTAAAACTCGCTTATCTCCCAAGCGCCACAATCAATGGCGCGGCTGGGTTACCCACGTCCGTATTGATGGGAATCCCGGAATAAGGGGAACACGATCTCTGCTTCGACAAGACGTGCCAAGGAAACCGCTTCGCTAAACGCGCTGAGGTGGTATAATAAAAATGATTCGAGTAAAGGCTTGGTTGTGGTGTGATGTCACGCCACAAAATACGTTAGCAGATTGAACTTGTGTAAATATTATTCTCTCTACGGTGGTATGTGGAATTTATTTTATAGAGCCGGACACTATCCTGGTGTTCACAATCTTCTATAAATTATTCGGAGGAGGAACCCACCTTGCAATGCCGAAGACAATATGCGCATCGGACTCGTCGTCATTGAAGCCTGGTTCAGGGGCTACTGAGGGAGTCCCGGACTAGGGGGTGTCCGGATAGCCGAACTATCATCATCCGCCGGACTCCAAGACTATGAAGATACAAGATTGAAGACTTCGTCCCATGTCCGGATGGGACTTTCCTTGGCGTGGAAGGCAAGCTTGGCGATACGGATATGTAGATCTCCTACCATTGTAACCGACTCTGTGTAACCCTAGCCCTCTCCGGTGTCTATATAAACCGGAGGGTTTTAGTCCATAGGACAGAACAACAATTATACCATAGGCTAGCTTCTAGGGTTTAGCCTCCTTGATCTCGTGGTAGATCCACTCTTGTACTACCCATATCATCAATATCAATCAAGCAGGAGTAGGGTTTTACCTCCATCGAGAGGGCCCGAACCTGGGTAAAAACATCGTGTCCCTTGTCTCTTGTTACCATCCGCCTAGACGCACAGTTCGGGACCCCCTACCCGAGATCCACCGGTTTTGACACCGACACCACGCCTCATTGGCACGTCCTGTCAAAACAGAGATTGTGCCCATTTAATACGGGATTGCATATCAATGATATTTGGGTAATCCAATCGACTGCGGCGCATACCCACATTGGGAACAAACAAGGTTTTAAGGCTAGGGGCTGGCACTCGGTATTCACGGCCTATATAAGTGGGTAAAGATCCATCTTTTCTACCCCGCGCCTTCTTCCTTCCTCAGCCTTCCCATCTTCGAGCTCTAGCGCCCAAGCTTCGATCCTCCCCACTGCCACCAACCTCTCCTGCCATGTCCGGGTCCGGCTTTCAAGGCAAGTGGGTGGCCTCCTCCATGAGGGAGAAGGACATCAAGGAGCTCCGGGAGGCGGGGTACCTGAGTATGGACATCGCATGCAGGATCCCTGCCAAGAAGCGGGTTATCCCTACTTCGGAGCCAGGCGAAAGAGTGGTATTTATCCCTCACTTCCTCCGCGGACTAAGGTTTCAACTTCATCCTTTCGTCTGCGGCCTCATGTTCTATTACGGGCTAGATTTCCATGATCTAGCCCCAAACTCCTTCCTCCACATTTCGGCGTTTATCATCGTGTGCGAGGCGCTCCTCCGCATTCCCCCCCCCCCACTTCGGCTTCTGGCTCAAAGTCTTCAACGTGAAGCCAAAGGTGGTAGACGGGTAGCGCGCAGAATGCGGAGGTGCTATGGTGAGTAAACTCCCCAACGTCACCTGGCCCAAAGGGGCTTTCGTGAAAACTGACAAGATATGGTAGCAGGAGTGGTTCTACATCACCGAGCCTCGTGGCACCAACTGGGCAGCCACTCCTGAGTTTAGATACGGACCCCCAATGCGGCTCGCGTCATGGATCAATAAGGGTCTGGACTGGGGGTCGACCGACGAGGTGTTGATGTTGCAAAAGCGCATTAAGAACATTATAGAAAAGAACACCAGCCTCACTGATGTGGTCCAGGTGATGCTATTCCGCCTGACCCTTCCCTGCCAGCGCCGGCCTCTCCATATGTGGGAGTTTAACCCAGAAGGACCGCGGACCCTGTAGTGATTCTTCGGCACGACGCATGAAGATATCTGGAGGCTGCTTTTCAAGGCCCAGAAGTCGTGGCCGGAGACGACCGACGACATCGGCCTTGACTGTGCTCACCCAGCCTCCCGGGTAAGTTTTTTCAGTGTTCGAACATAACTTAGTTCAGAAATCAAATGGGTATACTGAGACTTCCATCCTTTAATCAGGGCTGGACGAAGAAGGCGGAGCGGATCAAGTGTCCGGCTCTGCTACCTGAAAATCCAGTTGATCCTCTGCTGATGAGGATGCTGGTCCCGGCGCCGTACAGGCGCCAGAGAAGAAGGCCAAGAAGAAGGGCAAGGAGGCCAAAGGTGGCCTCCGCCGTAAAGGTACTCCGAACACCATATCCGGAGATATCGAAGTTCTCTCCTCCCATGACGTAGATGAAGACAAACAAGAGGAGGAGGAAGAGAGAGAATATCTCTCTAAGGGGATGAGGAAGAAAAGAGTGGCCTCCGTAGACCCAGAGGCGGAGGCGTCTAAGAGGGGGAGGATATCCCTCCCGGACGACTCGGATTCGGATGCCGAAGTCATCCCCGAGCGGCGCTCCACGTCAAAGCCCCTGGACGACTCGTAAGTATCCCAGGATGCCTTACATATATTGGTGTTTATGATTGTAGTTTTTAATGCATTGTATTGTATGCTTCAGTTCGGCCCGCGATCTCCCCTAACTATCATCTCCGGGGAACTCGCTGGAGCCGGGGATGGTGGAGAGCGAGACGCCTCCGCTGTCCTCCCTACCAACCGCTACGGACGACACCGAAGTCTTGTCTCGAAGAGCCTCTCTAGGCCATGGAGAGGTGCGGGAGGCCGTCAAGACGGTGCCAGAGTGTAACACCTCAGCCACCGATGACATAGGGGCACCAACCTCCATGGAGACTGATGACGGGGGCATGACCAATCCGTACCCCAACCAAACACTATTCTGGAGACCCATACGGCTCCGAGATCGGGCGAGCGACCCCCTTTGAAGAAGGGCAGCGTTGACTCCACCGGAGACCTCCATTAGTCCGGAAGCGCCAGATACTTTGGCAGAAGAGCTTCATCGTGCAGCACCGTACCCTGATGGGTATGGTGGTTGTAGGATCAAAAGTATGTCTAGAGGTGGGGTGATTAGACTACTTGACAAATAAAAACTTATCCTTTTTCCAATTTTAGTCTTTGGCAGATTTTAGCTAACTTAGCACAAGTCAAGCAATCTTAACACAATTCAAGCAAGCATGCAAAGAGTATATGAGCAGCGGAAAGTAAAGCATGCAACTTGCAAGAATGTAAAGGGAAGGGTTTGGAGAATTCAAACGCAATTGGGGACACGGATGTTTTTGTCGTGGTTACGGTAGGTGGTTGTCGGTGTCAAAACCGGCGGATCTCGGATAGGGGGTCCCGAACTATGCGTCTAGGCGGATGGTACAGGAGACAAGGGACACGATGTTTTTACCCAGGTTCAGGCCCTCTCGGTGGAGGTAAAACCCTACTCCTGCTTGATTAATATTGATGCTATGGGTAGTACAAGTGTAGATCTACCACGAGATCAAAGAGGCTAAACCCTAGAAGCTAGCCTATGGTATGATTGTTGTTCGTCCTATGGTCTAAAACCCTCCGGTTTATATAGACACCAGAGAGGGCTAGGGTTACACAGAGTCGGTTACAATGGTAGGAGATCTACATATCCGTATCGCCAAGCTTGCCTTCCACGCCAAGGAAAGTCCCATCCGAACACGGGACGGAGTCTTCAATCTTGTATCTTCATAGTCCAGGAGTCCGGCCAAAGGTGATAGTTCGGCTATCCGGACACCCCCTAATCCGGGACTCCCTCAGTAGCCCCCGAACCAGGCTTCAATGATGACGAGTCCGGCGCGTTGATTGTCTTCGGCATTGCAAGGCGGGTTCTTCTCCAAATTCCATATACTTGTCGAATAGTGTCCGGCTTCTTATAAATGTTGCGCTCCTTGGCTTCCACGCCCAATAATGGCCATCTTCCACGTGTCGAACGAATGCGAAAAGCTCGGGTATCTTTACATTTACCCCCTAGCTGCGCAAATGAGCCGCCTATAAAAGAGACGGGGATCTAGATCCGAATCACACCATCCTCCCTCCGCGAGCATTCATCGGAGTGCCTCTGACAAAAATCCATTCCATCATGGGCAGTCGACGCGGCTCCTCCTCTAGCGCTCCCATCCCTCAGCCTGGAGATTGAGAGAGATGCTCAGTCCCGCACAGTGAGTTAGTGACGCTCCAAACCAAGGGATTCCTTCCCCCAGCCTTTATGGTTCCGGTTCGAGCCGGACTCGCCACCTACAAGGGCAGAAAGCAGGCGGAGAGCGTCCCCGATCCCTCCAAAGGAGAGCGGGTATGCTTCGTCTCTTATCTGATAAGAGGGCTCGGATTTCCAATTCATCCATTTCTTCGGGGGCTCCTAGAGTTCTACGGCCTCCAGTTGCACAACCTTACGCCTGCCTCCATTCTGCATATTTCGGGCTCGTGGCCCTTTGCGAGCTGTTTTTGGGCATCGAGGCTCATTTCGCGCTGTGGAAGAGATTGTTTTGCCTTGTACCCCGTTCTCATGAGGGGTCAATATATCAAGTGGGCGGAGCCGAACTATGGCGCATCGCCGGGACCGGATATCTATCCGGAACCCCGAAGAAGGCGTCCAAAGACTAGCCCTCGAAATGGTTTTACATGGAAGACATCCCTCTGCCGGATCCTGTTCGGATCGGCCTCCCGGAGTTCAGTAATGCTCCTTTGAAGAAACACCTAAGCTGGCGCCTGCGGAGCCCCCAAACGGAAAGTGACAGGGACGTCCTCTACCTGATGAGCCAAATAAGGTTACTAGCTCATTCCGGACTAACCATGATCGGAGTCATGGCCACATGCATTATGCGAGGGGTGCAGTCGCTCCAGTATAGGGGCCACCCCATGTGGGATTTCAACGGGGAGGATGGTGCCACCCGCCATGGCCGTAAGGGGCCGGGATCGGTCGCCGATCTAGTGAAGATCTTGTCCGGCCTGTACAAAGGGGAAAAGGAGGATTTTCTCTGTGTTAGTCCACTGAACGGATTTTCTATGAACAATCCTCGAAGCTGGGTAAGCGGACATTTCTTTTTGCCTATCCGATCCTCATTCCCATGGTTAAGTATCCCATTTTGTGATTTAGATGCAGGAACTGCGCCGGGCTATAGAGGATATACACAGCCCGCCTTCACAACTCGAGGATCCGGAACGGTCCCTCGATCCGGCCTCCGAAGAGGATCCGGACATAAAGGTGGAGCTGATCGATGGGGTGTTCTACCAACTTAGCATCGACAATGCTTTGGTCGCCATTACGGCCGACTACCCCGGAATATTTCCAGCTTCACAAGTAACTGTGACCGAAGTCCTGATACCATGACCCATCCAAGCTTATTTCTGATCACCGCATACCAATGGTGTTTTGCAGGAGGTGCCTTTGAGGCGGGAAGCCGAGGCCGTGGCGGATAGCCAACAAGGGGCAGCACGGCCACGCAGGCTAAAAAGAAGCATGGTCCAGATTGAAATGCCGCCGCGACGGTAAAGTGTGTCACCATATTCCTAGGATTGATTTCGGGAAGGTATATTAACGCTGGTGCTCCTTTCAGGAAAAAGAGCGCTCGCCAGACTGTGTCCGGAGAGATGGCCAATCCAGCCTCCGCCAGCCAGGCTCCAACACCGGGTCCGGAAGCGGAGGTGAACACAAGGCGTGCGTCGGATGCTCCTCCGACAGAGGATGCCGACAGACTGTCTGCCACCAACTCCGAGGTGGAGAGCGCCATGAAACATAGGTGCCGCCTGACAGTTCTTCGCGACGCATGTTTCTCCCAAGAGGCATTGAACGCCTTCAATTCGGGAGACTCACACCTCCGTGCCGCTCAAGATGGTCTAGCCAGAGCCACGGAGCAGTATGTAAAGGACATACGGGTGAGGAGATTTGACAGTTACATATGCCAGTAGCCCCCGAGACTTAAAATAGTTAGGAGAACTAATTTAAGGATCATTTGTTATGCAGGATCTTACAGAAAAGAATACCCGACTGTCTCAGGAGCTTGAAGAGTGAAAGGCCCAGCTTGAGGCCACACTAGCCGCCACAGGGGAACCACAGAGACCCCCTCCGGTAATATATACTTCGAAAGATAAGTAGTTTGTATTGACACCTGATTTTGGCAAGATACAAAGTGAAAGGGTTTTCAACATGAGAAAATTTCATATCGCCGAGTGGAATAACTTTGATGTTTAGGCTATCAACATTCGACCTCATCTCAGTGGCCGAAGCTGTACTCCGAGTGACAAAATTTAATATTCTGAGTGCTTTTCGGCCGATTACGTCCTCAATATGACCTCAGATGAAGGAGTGCTCTAAAGGAATTGTCTTCGTCTCGTCGAGACATTCGATTTTCATATATAAATTATCTCAATCCGAGTTCATATGCAAAAGTTATAGTCAATACGATCTGGACAGGTCAGAGACCAAAATATTACGCTTGACACCAGACACGTGTTGATAAGTGTCTGACGCAATGCGTGAGCAATTCGGCCTTCAAGACGGCCTTGAATTGAAAAACCTTCAACACGGAAAAGTTTCGACTCGTCGAGCCGATCGATTTTCATATATAATTCGTCTCAATCCGAGGTCGTATGAGACTTGGAGAGACAAATCAAGATCAGGCTATGTTTTTGGTCGAGTGAAAAACTTACCATCCGAGTGAAAACTCACCGGTCGAGTGAAAACCTACCGATCGAGTAAAAGGTCGAGTGAAAACCTACCGATCGAGTAAAAGGTCGAGTGAAAACCTACCGAGCGAGTAAAAGGTCGAAAGCCTACCGATGAGTAAAAGGTCGAGTGAAAACCTACCGATCGAGTAAAAAGTCGAGTGAAAACCTACCGATCGAGTAAAAGGTCGATTGAGTAAAAGGTCGAGTGAAAATTGGTCGATCAAGTAAAAGATTGTCTTCCGACTGAAAATGTGGTCATCATGCGAGTGAAAGATTGTCTTCCGAGTGAAAATATAGTCATCCGAGTGAAAAGGTCCAGTCGAGTGAAAGACTCTAATATCCGAGTGGATGAGCTCAAATCCGAGTGAAACTGAACATGTGCCCAAAAGTTTATCAAGATAATCTCGGATGAAGAAGTGTTCAATACAGAAGTTGTGCGTATCATCAAGAAGGTAAACTTTGGTTTTGGAGTCATCGTCATCAGAGATAGTATATGACCTGCAAATTCACTACAACACTCGGATAATTCAGTCTACCGCAAGACCGAGTCCGACTGGAAGGTAAAAACGACCTCGAAAAGTATTCAAGATGGCTTTATTTGAAAAAGTGGTCAACATGAGAGTTGTTCGTATCGTCGAGGCGCACAAGTTTGATGTTTGGGCCATCTTGATCGGAGGTCATATGGAGGCTCGGCGGCCTGCACAAGGAGGAAGACAGAAGTTGGGCCAGATTCAGACTGAATCCGAGTTGGAATAGAACTAGGACTCTAGAACGCGAATTGATGTAATTTTTCTTGTAAGGAAAGCCTAGATGAATCCTTTACTTGTACGGGAAGTCCAGCCGCCTCTTATATGTTGGGGGTGACGGCCGATTGAACAACACACAATCGAACAAATCAATATACTACTTTTTCATGTCTACTTTTTGTCTCTCCACCGTTTTTCTCTCTCGTTCTTCGCTGTTCTTCGTGTTTGAGAGCTGCGAATCCCGAGGCTCTAGGGGCGAGCGAATCGACCTAGGGCAGCCCATAGCCGCCGCAATCCCTGACGGGGTCCCTCCCGGGTGCGCGGGGTTTCGGGTCTGCAAAAGCACCCGCCGACTGTCTTGCGTATCGCGCTGTTGGTCGGGTCTCCTTCGACGTGAGCTGCGGTGCATCACCCCCGGCGTCGAGGGTACACGTGACGTGTTCGTGTGTCAACACACTTTTTGGCGACTCCGCTGGGGAACGAAGATCGATCATCATCATCCACCATGTCTGATCTTCCCAAGCCATCTGAGGTAGACGCCGATAACATCATTAAGCCCAGTCTTGATGAGATATCGGCCGATCATCGCCAAGTCTATGAGGAGTACAAGAAGGCACGCGAGGAGAAGGACTTGCAGGAGTTCCTTGCAAAGTTCAAGAAGGATTGCCAAGGCAACATCACTTCGATTGAAGAAATCAAGTTCCCTCCTTTGCAAGCCAAGCAGTTTAAACCCTCTGTAAGTACTGCCTTTTCTCCTGAGCAGTGGGCTGAGATTGAAAGTCGTATTGCTGATGGTAACAATCTAGTCTATCAAACTTTCATAGAAAATACTAATGCTCAGAAGAATACATCTCAATCGACTAGTGGTAATGATGGTGTAGCTGCTAGTGTGCAAAACCCTAATCTGGCTTTACCTATCTCATCGGCGCCTCCCGTGCCGATGACTTATTATCCTACCCAAACAAATCAGATTGTGGCTGCACCCATTAATCCTATTATGAGCATGCCAGGTTCGGTGGTGACGCCGAACCAAACCCTACCTACAGCTACAACCACTCGACCACTACCAAATTATGGGTCGACATACCTGCCACAATTCCTACCTACAGCTAGTAACCCTACTCCTCCTATGCCACTGACACCAGCTTCATCGTCTACTATGGATGATGGTTTAGCTAATCTTAGAGAGGAGATGGCTAAGATGCTTCGAGAGAATTTTGGAGTTGAGTTACCTCGGAATCGGATTTACCAAAAGCCGTACCCCGAGTACTTTGATGCCATCCAGTGCCCTCCAGGATATAAAATTCCAGATTTTGTTAAGTTTAATGGAGAAGGCACAAAAACCACATGGGAGCATGTTAGTCAATACTTAGCACAATTGGGTGAGGCAGGCTCACTGAATGAGTTGAAAGTGCGTTTATTTCCTTTGTCATTGACTGGTACCGCATTTTCATGGTTTTCTTCTTTACCACATGGTTCCATTCGAGTTTGGTTGCAGTTAGAGCAGAAATTTCATGATCACTTTTATAGTGGCGACAATGAACTCAAGTTGTCACATCTAACATCGGTTAAGCAGAAGCATGATGAATCGGTCTCCGATTACGTCAAGAGATTCAGAGAAACGAAAAACCGGTGTTTTAGTTTGGTGATAACCGAGAGAGACTTGGCAGACCTAGTGTTGAGTGGTTTGAGAACTCCCATTAGAGAAAAGCTAGAAGGCTATGAGTTCTTAAATATCAACCAAGTCTTACAAAGGGCTTTGGCTCAGGAAAGCCGAAGCAAAGACCTCAAAGAAGTGCATAGATACAAAGCCGATCGTCCAAAGATAAATATGGTGGAATATGACAGTGATCACTCGGACGATGAGGGTGATGTTTTTGCTACTGAATTTGTTTGGCCATCTAAGGCCAAACCCTTTACTTGCAATGATCTGAAACCGATTCATAAGAATCGTGATGAAGAGATGAAGTTTACTTTTAACATTGCTAAGTGTGATAGAATATTTGATGCTTTGCTGCAGGCTAAGATTATTAGAATATCTCATACTTTACCGCCGTTTGAAGAGCTAAAACGGCGTGCTTATTGCAAGTATCATAACTCTTTTTCTCATGCTACTAACGATTGCAATGTTTTTCGACGACAGATACAATCGGCCATTAATGACGGACGATTGAACTTTTTTGAGATGCAAGTTGATAAACAACCTTTTCCCATGAATACCATGGATTTGGAGGGGAAGAAGCTACTCATTCGGCCGGAGGTGGCCGAATCTGCTAATAAAGCTAATGTCATTGTTGGTGAGCCCAGGAAAGACAAGGAGGACAACAGGGTCTTGGGGAGACAGGTTGTGCTTGATAAGCAACCCGATGGCAAGGAAGTGATCAAAATCACCATCAAGAATCCTACACTCGGGGGGCAGCCGCAAGTGCAAGAAAATACTCGTGTTAAATTTGTCAAGCCCAAGAGTCCAGAAGTTGGCAAGTGGAAGAAGAATGAAGTTAAAATGCAGCGCAAGCGGATCAAGCCAACTTTTGATATGTTGCTGTCCAAATATGCTAACCAATCGGCCGGTTCTAGTTTCAATCGACCGACTCATCTGAAACGACCAAGGTCACCATCAGTTGATATGTTCAGTCGGTATACAAAACCAAGTGGACCAAGGGCGCAGTTTTCAGAAGAGCAGAAGCAACCTGTGTGGGATCGACTTGATTACTCATATAATGGCCGGCTCAACATCGGTAACTATCAGTCGGCTGGTAAAAATATGCGAACGGATGGAAATTATCCGAGTGTAAGAATACACCCAAGTGGAAGCTATCCGAGTGAAAAAATGTGGATGGGTAGATTCCATCCGACTGAGTTCCATCCGAGTGGATACCATCTGAGTGACATCAATCCGAGTGGATTCCATCCAAGTAAAAAGGTGCGCCCGAGTGGAAATTTCATGCATCCGGAAAGTCGGAAAGAATGGCGTGTTAAGTCACCGAGTGTTGCAGCATTTGAGTCGGGAAAAGGCAAGGAGAAAATGGATGTCGACTCACTTATCTTGGGCACCGAAACATTTGCCATACAGCAGCCTATTGTGCATAGCAATCCGACTGAGCCGATACTTTCTATCGAGCCAAAGCACTCGGCTAATGACCATGAAGCAAGCACCAGCCGAGTCAAAACGAGAGATCCTAAATACACTCAGCCAAAGTGGTGTCCTCCAGGGCTAACAAAGACACAGAAGAGGAAACTACAGAGGTTAAGGAGTCAAGAGATGGCAGAACAGGAGGCCGAGAAGCAAAGAGATAAGTTGTTCAATGACACTCGGCCCATGGTTCCAGCAAAACAAATGTGGAGGCCAAAACAAATACAAGATACATCAGCTTCTACATCTATCACAGAAGTGCCTACACCATCCAAAGAGGACGATGCGACAGCTATTACATCGTCTGCAACACTTCTTACTTCTCCTTCACTCGACCAGATTTCAGAATCGGTCGATCCGCTTGAAGAAGAGGCTGATATGGTGGACTATGAATCTACACCGGTTCATGAAGGTATGGATATCAATATGGTGTATTACTTACCTGCTGAGTTTCGTGCTGTAGATGAGGAAGGGGAAGTTGCTCAGCTGGATTTTGGTCCTAAAAATGCAATATTCGAGAAGCCAAAAGAACCAGTAAAGCATCTGAAACCATTATATCTCAGAAGCCATATCAATGGGTCGCCGCTCACTCGGATGCTTGTTGATGGTGGTGCTGTGGTAAATCTTATGCCCTATTCGGTCTTCAAGAAATTGGGTTTGCCTGATGAAGAATTGATCAAGACCAATATGGTGCTCAACGGGTTTGAAGGCAAAGAGAAAACTGAAGCCAAAGGTGTAATGTATGTGGAGCTTACAGTCGGAAGCAAAACTTTGGCTACTGCATTCTTTGTCGCTGAGGTGCAAGGTAACTACAATGTTATACTAGGCCGTGATTGGGTTCATGCAAACCAGTGCGTGCCGTCCACTATGCACCAGTTTTTGATTCAGTGGGTTGATGATGAAGTGGAAGTCATTCATGCGGATAACTCGGTCTGTGTTGCTTTGGCCGATGCATCGGTGGATTGGCAACATCCCAATGCTACTTGCTTGACGGGACGTGACTTATCAGAGTTTGATTTCCTCAGCGCGACCAAGAATGGTTTTGTGCCCGTGTCTTTAAAGCCGACTGAATGCAATCGGCTCCAAGGTATGATATGTTTAAATGGATCCTAGTTCCGAGTGGTTACAAAAACGTCTTGCAAAATATCGGTCCAGCGAGAACGATATGTATGAGTCTATTGAGGAGTTGGATGACATGGATAAACTTGGACAAGGTTTTACATCGGCCGATCCATTAGAAGAGGTAGATATCGGAGACGGATCAGTCAGTCGACCGACATTTATAAACAAAAATTTGAAAGCCGATTGTAAAGCTAAATTAATCGAGCTATTGAAAGAATATGTTTGTTGCTTTGCATGGGAATATCATGAGATGCCAGGGTTGAGCCGAGAGCTAGTGGAGCATCGGTTGCCTATAAAGGCCGGTTTTAGACCTTATAAACAGTCGGCCAGAAAGTTTAATCCGAAAACATATGACCGGATCAAGGAAGAGATCGGTCGATTGCTTGAAGCTAAATTCATTCGACCTTGCAGGTATGCCGAGTGGATTTCTAACATTGTCCCAGTGGAGAAGAAGGGATCCGGCAAGTTGAGGGTGTGCATTGACTTCAGAGATGTGAATAGGGCTACACCCAAAGATGAGTATCCCATGCCAATAGCCGATATGCTTATTAATGATGCTTCTGGACATAAGGTTATTAGCTTTCTAGATGGTAATGCCGGATACAATCAAATTTTTATGGCCGAAGAGGACATGTACAAAACAGCTTTCCGATGTCCTGGTTTCCTTGGTTTATTCGAGTGCACAGTGATGACATTCGGATTGAAAAATGCTGGGGCCACATATCAAAGGGCTATGAATTTGATTTTTCATGATTTACTCGGTGTCATACTTGAAGTTTATATTGATGATATTGTTGTCAAATCGGATGCTTTTGAATCCCACTTGGCCGATTTGCGTTTAGCTTTTGAAAGGATGAAAAAGTATGGACTGAAGATGAATCCTTTGAAGTGTGCATTCGGCGTGTCAGCTGGCAAATTTTTGGGTTTCATTATTCATGAAGATGGCATCGAAATCGATCCCAAAAAGATAGAGGCCATACAGGAAGTGGAGGCTCCGACATGCAAGAAAGATATGCAAAAGTTCCTTGGCAAAGTCAATTATTTGAGAAGGTTCATAGCTAATCTGTCAGGGAAAGTTGATGCATTTACTCCTATCCTTCGGTTAAAGAATGATGTTGATTTCACTTGGGGGGCAAAACAGCAAGAAGCCTTTGATATGATCAAGAATTATTTGTGCATTCCTCCGGTGATGAAAGCACACAAGCATAGAGAGCCTTTCAAACTTTATATCGCACCAGAGGAAGGTGTTATTGGTGCTGTTTTGACTCAAGATACCGAAGGAAAAGAGCATACCATTACATATTTGAGCAGACGTTTATTGGACGCCGAGACAAGGTATACATTTATTGAAAAACTATGTCTATGCTTATATTACACTTGCACAAAATTGAGACATTACCTAGTGCCGAGTGCTTGTGTAGTAGCTTGTCAAATCGATGTCATTAAGTACATGTTGCATAGGCCAATTCTTAGTGGTAGAATTGGCAAGTGGGCTTATACTTTGATTGAGTATGATTTGGCTTATGAATCTCTAAAATCCATGAAAGGCCAAATTGTTGCTAATTTCATTGTTGAACATCGGATTAATGACAAGCATGATGTTGATATGAACCTTGTTTCATTAGTGCCATGGAGATTGTATTTTGATGGTTCAGTTTGTAGCAATGGCCAAGGTGTTGGTATTGTTTATATATCTCCTCATGGTGCTGTTTTTGAAGCCTCATGCCGCTTAAAATATTTTTGCACAAACAATCAAGCCGAATATGAAGCATTGTTATTCGGTCTAGAGATGTTACTTGCTATAGGTGTTACACATATTGAGGCTTACGGTGATTCGTTACTAGTAGTGCAGCAAATATCTAGAGTCTTTCAGTGTTTTGACGAATCACTTAATGTTTATCTTGATAAATGTCTAGATATAATTTCTACTTTGGATTGTTTTAGCATTGCACATATATCTAGACATGACAACTGGAAAGCAAATGAGTTGGCACAGCAAGCATCTGGATATCATGTTGATCATGGCATGTTTCATATCTCTCAAAGACCGATGTCTTGTCTTGCCAATATGGGAGAGGCCGAACCTGAACCCACTGATTCGGCCATTAACAAAAAATCTAGTGCAGGTGATAATTCTGACTGGAGAAAGCCTATTGTTGATTACTTGTGCAATCCGAGTGAAAGGGTGGACAGGGCTGTTCGGCGTATGGCTTTCAAGTATACAATGAGAGATGATGGTCTTTATCGCCGAACAGTCGATGATGTTCTTCTAAAGTGTTTAGATGAGGACCAGGCAAGAGTTGCTATGGGAGAAGTGCATGAAGGTATTTGTGGCACTCATCAGTCGGCTCCCAAAATGAAATGGTTATTGCGACATGCTGGGTTTTATTGGCCGACTATGATTAATGATTGCTTCAGATATTATAAAGGGTGCGAAGCTTGTCAAAAATTTGGTGATATTCAATTGGCTCCTGCTGCTATGTTGCATCCTATTATCAAGCCGTGGCCTTTCAGAGGATGGGGTTTAGACTTTATTGGGTAAATTCATCCATCTTCCTCAAAGGGGCATCGATTCGTGTTGGTGGCAACTGATTATTTCACTAAATGGTCTGAAGCAGTACCTCTCAAGAACATGACACATACGGAGGTGATTCAATTCATAACCGAGCATATTATTCATAGATTCGGTATTCCTCAAACGTTAACTACAGATCAAGGTTCATCTTTTATGTCACACCAAGTCAGAGAGTTTGCCGAATCTTATAATATAAAGTTGCTCAATTCCTCTCCATATTATGCCCAAGCTAATGGACAAGCTGAGTCTAGCAATAAAATTTTAATCAAGCTCATCAAGAAGAAGATTGAGGATAATCCAAGGAGATGGCATGACTTGTTGTCTGAGGCATTATGGGCACATAGAATCTCAAGGCATGGTGCTACGAAAGTGACTCCATATGAGCTAGTATATGGTCAGGAGGCTGTTTTACCGGTGGAAGTAAATTTGAATGCTTTGAGAATAGCCAAACAAAATGATTTATCGGCAATAGACTTCTATAACTTGATGATGGACAACATTGACGAGGTTGCTGATAAACGTTTGGCTGCTTTGAATGCCATAGAGAGAGATAAGTTGAGGGTAGCAAGGGCTTACAATAAGAAAGTTAAGTTGAAGAATTTTCAAGTTGGTGATCTTGTCTGGAAAGTGATTCTGCCGGTTGGTTCAAGAGATAGAAAATTCGGGAAGTGGTCTCCAAGTTGGGAAGGTCCTTTTAGGATTACAAGAATCGTTCCCGGAAATTCATATTTGGTGGAATCAATACAAGGGGCATTGTTACCTCGAGCTCTCAATGGCAAATATTTGAAGAAGTACCACCCGAGTGTGTGGCAGGAAGCCTAAGTAGGCAATGGCCGATATACAATTATCACCCTTAGCACAAACATGGCCGATACATAATTATCGCCCTGAGGAAAATAAATGGCCGATGGAGTGTTAACATCGTCCTTAGAACGAACACTATGCATATTATTTTTCGGCATGCAAGCTTTGCCGAAAAACAGGGGGGCATGTGTTGACACCTGATTTTGGCAAGATACAAAGTGAAAGGGTTTTCAACATGAGAAAATTTCATATCGCCGAGTGGAATAACTTTGATGTTTAGGCTATCGACATTCGACCTCATCTCAGTGGCCGAAGCTGTACTCCGAGTGACAAAATTTAATATTCTGAGTGCTTTTCGGCCGATTACGTCCTCAATATGACCTCAGATGAAGGAGTGCTCTAAAGGAATTGTCTTCGTCTCGTCGAGACAGTCGATTTTCATATATAAATCATCTCAATCCGAGTTCGTATGCAAAAGTTATAGTCAATACGGTCTGGACAGGTCAGAGACCAAAATATTACGCTTGACACCAGACACATGTTGATAAGTGTCTGACGCAATGCGTGAGCAATTCGGCCTTCAAGACGGCCTTGAATTGAAAAACCTTCAACACGGAAAAGTTTCGTCTCGTCGAGCCGATCGGTTTTCATATATAATTCGTCTCAATCCGAGGTCGTATGAGACTTGGAGAGACAAATCAAGATCAGGCTATGTTTTTGGTCGAGTGAAAAACTTACCATCCGAGTGAAAACTCACCGGTCGAGTGAAAACCTACCGATCGAGTAAAAGGTCGAGTGAAAACCTACCGATCGAGTAAAAGGTCGAGTGAAAACCTACCGATCGAGTAAAAGGTCGAGTGAAAACCTACCGATCGAGTAAAAGGTCGAAAGCCTACCGATGAGTAAAAGGTCGAGTGAAAACCTACCGATCGAGTAAAAAGTCGAGTGAAAACCTACCGATCGAGTAAAAGGTCGATTGAGTAAAAGGTCGAGTGAAAATTGGTCGATCAAGTAAAAGATTGTCTTCCGACTGAAAATGTGGTCATCATGCGAGTGAAAGATTGTCTTCCGAGTGAAAATATAGTCATCCGAGTGAAAAGGTCCAGTCGAGTGAAAGACTCTAATATCCGAGTGGATGAGCTCAAATCCGAGTGAAACTGAACATGTGCCCAAAAGTTTATCAAGATAATCTCGGATGAAGAAGTGTTCAATACAGAAGTTGTGCGTATCATCAAGACGGTAAACTTTGGTTTTGGAGTCATCGTCATCAGAGATAGTATATGACCTGCAAATTCACTACAACACTCGGATAATTCAGTCTACCGCAAGACCGAGTCCGACTGGAAGGTAAAAACGACCTCGAAAAGTATTCAAGATGGATTTATTTGAAAAAGTGGTCAACATGAGAGTTGTTTGTATCGTCGAGGCGCACAAGTTTGATGTTTGGGCCATCTTGATCGGAGGTCATATGGAGGCTCGGCGGCCTGCACAAGGAGGAAGACAGAAGTTGGGCCAGATTCAGACTGAATCCGAGTTGGAATAGAACTAGGACTCTAGGACGCGAATTGATGTAATTTTTCTTGTAAGGAAAGCCTAGATGAATCCTTTACTTGTACGGGAAGTCCAGCCGCCTCTTATATATGTTGGGGGTGACGGCCGATTGAACAACACACAATCGAACAAATCAATATACTACTTTTTCCTATCTACTTTTTATCTCTCCACCGTTTTTCTCTCTCGTTCTTCGCTGTTCTTCGTGTTTGAGAGCTGCGAATCCCGAGGCTCTAGGGGCGAGCGAATCAACCTAGGGCAGCCCATAGCCGCCGCAATCCCTGACGGGGTCCCTCCCGGGTGCGCGGGGTTTCGGGTCTGCAAAAGCACCCGCCGACTATCTTGCGTATCGTGCTGTTGGTCGGGTCTCCTTCGACGTGAGCTGCGGTGCATCACCCCCGGCGTCGAGGGTACACGTGACGTGTTCGTGTGTCAACAGTTTGTGAAGTGCGCCGTGTGTATAAGTCTGACAATAATATTGCAGATGGCGCCGGACTAGATCCGGACGGGCAACAGCTACTACACCGGTTAAATGCCGGCGAGAAGGTGCTTACAAGGGTGAGGCAAGAGAAAAATAATCTCCAAGATGCCAACACCCAGCTGGGTGAGGAACTGAAGGATGTTCGGGCCCAGCTGTCTGACTCCATTAAGGAGAATCGTCGGCTTTGTCGCAGCATTTATAGTAAGTGCTTGAGCGAACTTTTGAAAAGAAGAGTTCAGCGAGGAAGTCGATTAACAGAAAGATGTCTGTAGGTATGCTCATAGGTCGTCCTGCAGAGGAAATGCCCGGTTCAACGGGTGACCTGCTTCCCGAGCTGCTGCAATTGCACGAACGAGTTCGGCAGGTGATGAGAGGCGTCGCCCAGGCCTTGTGGCCATCCATCTCCCTACCCGAAGGCCTTGGAGAGCTTGCAGAGAAGCTTCAGGGAGCACAGCGGCGCTTCCAGCTATGGAAGATATCGGCCTACCGTCAAGGCGCCAGGGAGGCTTGGGCCATGGTGAAGACGCGGTACACGAAGGCTGACCCAAACCACATGGCCGAGGTCGGACCTGTGGGGCCCGATGGGAAGGAGATCCCTGTGAGCTTAGTGTACGGCCAAGTAGAGTTGGCCGCAAAGTATTCCCAGTGGGACTGTAAACTAGACAGCCTACTAGATGGTTTTGAAGAGGAATACGATCAGTCGATTTGAATATGTAATTTAAAATGACATGTAAAATGCCTTCTAGCCGGATTGTAGATCGTTTGTCGTAGCGGACCTTTTCGCTTCAACCTCGGGACCCAACAGTCCGGAGTGTGTCCGAATACCCTCACGGTTATGTAAGAACTGGGGCATGCGTGGAGACCAGGCGTAGGGGTCATGAGTGCTTTATCAGACAAGTGCCCAACTAGTTATGTTATATTACATGGTTAGTAAGAAACATTTCCAGGGAGAATAGTTCCGTTAGGGGTTCCTTTCCCTGGGAGGCATGCCCTAAAGTGCATGTCTGGACTGTGAAAAAAAGCAGAAAAACATCTGGGGGCAGATAAATGAATAAGTGAGAATTCGTCTTTTAGTTCACCGACCGAATATTCCCTTAAGAACGCTAGCTTTCGGCTTCACCCAGTCTGAGGTACACGTCCGGCTGACCCGGCGGTAACAATCGTAGAGGTGCTCCCTTTACCACCTAGCCGAACAATCGGGAACGTAGGGGTAAGCACAGGAGCCAGGCAACCCAGCTTGGCCAAGACTTAAGTCATATCGATGCATATAATGGTGAATAAAAGGTACATGCGGAAGTGTGACACATGTGTTGGGCATAAAGCCCATATAAATAAGCTTCTGTTAAAGAAGCCCCCAGGTATACCGAGCACGGATAACACGTCAAGTGTGTGCGAACAGTGCGCAAACGAGCCTTCAACGGCTTCAGAAAAAAGGAGGGAGAAGGAGAGAAATAAAAGACAGTTAAAGTATAAAATATAGACGAAGGAAGGAGACGAACTCAGGGTCCGGTGCTAGGCATAGAATCTTCGGAGATGGGCTGCGTTCCATGGGTTCGGCTCAAGTCGGTTATCCGATGTGTTCCGCAGATGGTATGCTCCGCCGGTTAGGACTTGGTCGATGATGAAGGGACCCTCCCATTTGGGCTTGAGTTTGTCCTTTTTCTTGTCCGGCAGGCGTAGAACTAATTCACCAACATTGTAAGCTTTGTCCCGTACTTCTCTGCTTTGGTATCTTTGAGCCTGCTGTTGATAGAATGTGGAACGGGCTTTTGCCACGTCGCGCTCCTCCTCCAAGGCGTCCAAACTGTCCTGCCGATCGAGCTCGGCTTCTCTTTCTTCTTACATGCGCACGCGAGGTGAGTCATGAATTATGTCGCAGGGCAAAACTGCCTCTGCGACGTACACCATAAAAAATGGTGTGAATCCGGTAGTGCGATTCGGCATGGTCCGCAGCCCCCAGAGTACGGAGTTGAGCTCCTCTACCCAGTGCGTATTAGATTCCTTGAGGGACCGCACTAGTCTGGGTTTAATGCCGCTCATGATTAGACCATTTGCTCGCTCGACTTGACCATTAGTTTGAGGGTGATAGACTGAAGCGTAGTCGAGCTTGATGCCCATGTTTTTGCACCAGAGTTTGTCCTCGTCGACCGTGAAGTTCATGCCATTATCAGTGATGATGCTATGGGGGACGCCGTAACGGTGTACTACCCCTGATATGAAGTCTATCACTGGTCCGGATTCGGCCGTCTTAACAGGCTTTGCCTCTATCCATTTGGTGAATTTATCCACCATGACCAATATGTACTTTTGCTTATGGGTTCCTCCTTTAAGGGGTCCAACCATATCAAGCCCCCAGACCGTGAACGGCCAGGTGATGGGTATAGTTTTGAGGGCGGTAGGTGGCATGTGGCTTTGATTAGCAAAGAGCTGGTAACCGACGCATCGTTGGACTAAGTCCTGAGCATCTGCCTGGGCCGTCGGCCAATAAAATCCTGTACGGAAGGCCTTGCCTACAAGGGCCCGGGCTGCGGCGTGGTGCCCACCGATTCCGGCGTGAATTTCAGCCAGAAGATTTCACCCTTCCTCTTCGGAGATACACCTTTGAAGGACTCAGGTTGTGCTTTTCTTATAAAGCTCTCCCTCATGGACCTTATAGGCTTTAGATCACCGTACTATGCAGCGGGCCTCGTTTTGGTCCTCGGGAAGTTCTTGCCTAGTTAAGTAGGCTAGGAATGGTTCCATCCACGGGGCAATGACTGCCATTATTTCGTGGGCTGAATGTGTTATTTCATTGGCAGAACCACCGATTGTGTCAGAATGTTCGGTGTTGGGTGGTGCGGTTGGGTCCGGATTGTTGTTTCCGGACTCCCCTTCCCATAGTACGGATGGCTTGAACAGCCGCTCTAGGAAGATATTGGGAGGGACGGCATCGCGCTTTGCGCCAATGCGTGCCAATACGTCCGCCGCCTGGTTATTATCCCGGGCTATGTGGTGAAATTCAAGCCCTTCAAACCGAGCTGACATTTTTAGGACGGCGTTACGGTAAGCTGCCATTTTCGGATCCTTGGCGTCGAAGTCTCCATTTATTTGGGATATCGCGAGGTTCGAATCCCCGCGCACCTCTAGGCGTTTAATGCCCATGGAGACCGCCATCCGGAGGCCATGTAGAAGGGCCTCGTATTCGGCTGCGTTGTTGGAGTCCGTGTACATTATCAGGAGTACGTATTGAACTGTGTCTCCGGTTGGGAATGTCAGGACGATGCCAGCGCCCAGGCCGGCCAACATTTTGGAGCCGTCGAAGTGCATGATCCAATTGGAATATACACCGTACTCTTTAGGGAGTTCGGCTTCAGTCCATTCGGCGACGAAGTCGGACAAAACTTGCGACTTAATAGCTCGCCGTGGCTTGTAGGTTATGTCGAACGGGAGGAGCTCGATGGCCCATTTTGCAATCCGGCCAATTGCGTCGCGGTTGTTTATAATGTCATTAAGAGGTACTTCGGAGGCTACTGTTATCGAACACTCTTGAAAGTAGTGTCGTAGCTTCCGGGATGCCATGAACACCGTGTACGCTATCTTTTGATAATGTGGATATCGGGACTTGCATGGAGTTAGGACAGTGGACACGTAGTAAACTGGTTTTTGAAGGGGGAACTTGTGTTCGTCCGTTTCTCGTTCGACGACGGGCACCGCGCTTACAACTTGATGTGTTGCTGCAATATATAATAACATTGGTTCACCCATGTTGGGAGCAGCCAGGACCGGATTTGTTGCCAATATGGCTTTTATTTCTTTGAGTCTGGCCGTGGCGGCATCCGTCCACTTGAAGTGTTCGGTGCGCTGGAGGAGGCGATAAAGGGGTAATGCCTTTTCTCCCAAACGGGAGATAAACGGCTTAGAGCCGCCACGCATCCAGTCAATTTTTGTATTTGTTTGAGGTCTTTTGGGATATCCAATTGTGACAGAGCTTGGATCTTGGCTGGGTTTGCTTCAGTTCCTCTACCGGATACAATGAAGCCCAAGAGCTTTCCGGCTGGTACGCCGAAGACGCATTTTTCCGGATTCAGCTTAATGTTGTATGTTCGGAGATTGTCGAATGTGAGCCTCAAGTCATCTACTAGAGTTTCGATATGCTTGGATTTGACGACCACATCATCTACGTATGCCTCCATTGTTTTGCCGATCTGGTTTGCCAAACATGTCTAAATCATGCGCTGATATGTTGCGCCAGCGTTTTTGAGCCCGAAGGGCATTGTGTTGAAGCAGAATGGGCCGTATGGAGTGATGAATGCCGTTGCGGCTTGGTCTAGCTCTGCCATCTTAATTTGGTGGTAGCCGGAGTATGCGTCGAGGAAGCACAATGAATCGTGTCCTGCGGTAGCATCGATTATCTGGTTGATGCGAGGGAGGGGGAAGGGATCCTTTGGGCAAGCCTTGTTGAGGTCTTTAAAATCGACACATAGGCGCCAAGATTTGTCCTTCTTTGGTACCATTACCAGGTTTGCTAGCCAATCCGGATGTTTGATGTCTCTGATGAATCCGGCATCCAATAGTTTGGCTAGCTCCTCTCCCATTGCCTGTCTCTTGGGTTCGGAAAATCGCCGAAGAGCCTGTTTGACTGGCTTGAATCCTTTTAGGATATTTAGGCTGTGCTCGGCCAGCCGGCGTGGGATTCCTGGCATGTCTGAAGGGTGCCAGGCAAAAATGTCCCAATTTTCCCGTAGGAATTCTCGTAGTGCAGCGTCTACATCAGGGTTTAACTGTGCCCCAATGGAGCCCGTCTTTGTAGGGTCCGTTGGATGGACTTGGAATTTGACTATTTTGTCCGCTGGCTTAAAAGAGGTGGACTTGGATCTCTTATCGAGTATCACATCGTCCCTGTTCACCGTGGAGCGCAGCGCAGTGAGTTCCTCGGCCGCTGGGGCTTCGGATAGTGCCTCTAGGGCTAGTGCGGCTGTCTTATTTTCAGCGCGGAGTGCTATGTCCGGATCACTGGCAAGAGTGATGATTCCGTTGGGCCCGGGCATTTTGAGCTTCATGTACCCGTAATGGGGTATATCTTGAAAAATTGTGAATGCCTCTCCCCCTAATAAAGCGTGATATCCGCTGCTGAACGGGGCCACTTAGAACGTGATCTCCTTGGACCTGTAATTGTCCGGCGAGCCGAACACCACATCTAGTGTGATTTTTCCTGTGTAGCATGCTTCCCGACTAGGGATTATTCCTCTAAAGGTTGTGCTGCTTCGCTCAATGCGGCTTCAGTCTATTTCCATTTTTCGAAGGGTTTCCTCGTAAATGAGGTTTAATCCGCTGCCGCCGTCCATGAGTACCTTAGTAAGGCGAAAGCCGTCCACTATTGGACTGAGGACCAATGCGGCTGGTGCTCGGGCTATTCGGAATTTAGGTTCGTCACTGGCATTAAAGGTAATAGCCGTGTCACTCCATGGGTTTATTGTTGCTACTTGGTAGACTTCGGCAAGGCTGCGGAGTGTTTGTTTCCGCGTATTATTTGATGCGAAAGTCTCGAAGACTGTTAATACCGTACTGGTGTTGCTGGGCTGGTTCTCTGGAGCTAGAAGCTCTTCGCCACTTTTGGCCACCTGCCGTAGTATCCAACATGCTCGAAGGCTATGAGTTGGAGTGGCGCCCTCTGTACTATGAATTTTGCAGGGTCCATTGAGCCATCCCTCCAGTACGGTTCCGTGCCCTTTAGGGTTTTTTTGCTTTTTGGTATTTAACCCAGGTGCCTGGCGATGATGCATCCTTTTATTTCGGACTATGGTTGTATTTGGGGCCGGATTATCCCAAAATTTGGTTTCGGTTTTCCAGGAGCTCTCCTTCGCACAGTACATTTGTACTATGGACGCCAAGTCAGCAAAGCGTGTAATTTCACGACGACTTATGGCGTTTAGGATTCCCTTGTCCATGCAATTATTGCAGAATAGTGATATTGCATCTTCCTCGCGGCAGTCCTTTATCCTGTCCATAGCTAGGAGGAATCTAGCCCAGTAATGGTGTACTGTTTCAGCGGGCTCTTGCCGGATTCGGGATAGATCGCTTATGTTTGGGTGGGCGGGTGGAATTAAATTTGGAACCCCGTCCAATCTAAGACTCAAGGGCCAAAATGTTTCCGAACTTGGAAGCTTGGGTTTTTGGATATTGCCCAAAGCCCGCTGCCTGACTTTAGGTTCAAGACTTGATCGACGTCCGTCCCTCCGCGGGAATCCGGCATGGAGGGGTCGGGAATCCGGACATAGCTAGTCCTTAATATAGAAGAAGGGTCGCCGTACTGTTCCTCCACCACAACAACGTGGTGGGTAGCCTGGGAGAGTTGATCTCTCTCAGATTGGTTTTAGGCCCAATCTGATCGTAGTCCGTAGCGACTCCCAGGGTGGCGATGCGATCCAAGAGCTCGTTTAAGGAGGAGAGCTCCATCGGATCTAGCTGCTCGGCGAGTTCCGAGTTGACGTGAAGATTGCTTTTGATGACCCGAGAAGTCATCGTCGGCGCGGCGACCGAACAGGCGGTCATAAGAAAACCGCCAAGCCGGAGATTTGGCCGATGGCCAAAGCTCCTTTAGCAACGGTGCCGTGTTTAAAGACGGGACGAGGCATCCTTCCTGATGGCAACGACACAAAGGAACTCTCAATGAAAGCACCAATGTCGTGTGTCAAAACTGGCGGATCTCGGGTAGGGGGTCCCGAACTGTGCGTCTAGGCGGATGGTAACAGGAGACAAGGGACACGATGTTTTACCTAGGTTCGGGCCCTC
The DNA here is from genome assembly GCF_018294505.1 of Triticum aestivum. Taxonomy (NCBI): domain Eukaryota; kingdom Viridiplantae; phylum Streptophyta; class Magnoliopsida; order Poales; family Poaceae; genus Triticum; species Triticum aestivum. The sequence continues at coordinate 229,342,036 of NC_057798.1, forward strand.
TCAGTGGAGGTAAAACCCTACTCCAGCTTGATTAATATTGATGATATGGGTAGTACAAGAGTAGATCTACCACGAGATCAAAGAGGCTAAACCCTAGAAGCTAGCCTATGGTATGATTGTTGTTCGTCCTATGGACTAAAACCCTCCGGTTTATATAGACAACGGAGAGGGCTAGGGTTACACAGAGTTGGTTACAATGGTAGGAGATCTACATATCCGTATCGCCGAGCTTGCCTTCCATGCCAAGGAAAGTCCCATCCGGACACGGGACAGAGTCTTCAATCTTGTATCTTCATAGTCCAGGAGTCCGACCAAAGGTGATAGTTCGGCTATCTGGACACCCCCGAATCCGGGACTCCCTCAGTGGTGCTATCGTACATCCACGTTGATGGAGACTTCAACCCACGAAGGGTAACGGTTGGGTGAGTCCATGGAGGGCTCCACCCACGAAGGGTCCACGAAGAAGCAACCTTGTCTATCCCACCATGGCCGTCGCCCACGAAGGACTTGCCTCACTAGCGGTAGATCTTCACTAAGTAGGCGATCTCCTTGCCCTTACAAACTCCTTGATTCAACTCCACAATCTTGTCGGAGGCTCCCAAGTGACACCTAGCCAATCTAGGAGACACCACTCTCAAAGAAGTAACAAATGGTGTGTTGATGATGAACTCCTTGCTCTTGTGCTTCAAATGATAGTCTCCCCAACACATAACTCTCTGTCACAGGATTTGGATTTGGTGGACAGAAGATTTGAGTGGAAAGTAACTTGGGGAAGGCTAGAGATCAAGATTCATATGGTAGGAATGGAATATCTTGGTCTCAACACAAGTGTAGGTGGTTCTCTCTCAGAAAATGCAAGTTGGAAGTGTAGGTTCGTTCTGATGGCTCTCTCCACGAATGAAGAGGAGGTGGAGGGGTATATATAGCCTCCACACAAAATCTAACCGTTACAAACAACTTGCCAATCTCGGTGGGACCGAATTGAAAAACTCGATTGGACCGCTTCAGCAAATCTAGTGACCGTTAGGATTTTCGGTGGGACCGACATGCAACTCGGTAGGACCGATATGGTTAGGGTTAGGGCATAACGTAATCTCGGTGAGACCAATTACACAAACTCGGTAGGACCGATTTTGGTAATAAGCTAACTAGAGAGTTGGTCAGGTAAACTCGGTGGGACCGGCTCACTCATTTCGGTGAGACGGAAATGTTACGAAAAGGAAACAAAGAGTTTACATGCAATCTTGGTGGGATCGATCGCTCATCTCGGTGGTACCGAAACGTTATGAAGGGAAACAGGGAGATTTCAATCCCATCTCGGTGAGACCGAGATCCCTATCGGTGAGACCGATTTGCCTAGGGTTTGTGGCAGTGGCTATGACATCTGAACTCGGTGGCGCCGGATAGAAAGAATCGGTGGGGCCGAGTTTGACTTCTGTTTTAGGTCATATGTGGATGTGAGAAAGTAGTTGAGGGCATTGGAGCATATCACTAAGCACTTTGAGCAAGTAAGCCATTAAGCAACACCTCATCCCTCCTTGATAGTATTGGCTTTTCCTATAGACTCAATGTGATCTTGGATCACTAAAATATAAAATGTAGAGTCTTGAGCTTTGAGCTTGAGCCAATCCTTTTGTCCTTAATATTTTGAGGGATCCACTTTTCTCATCCATGCCATGCCAATCATTGAGCTTTCCTGAAATATTTATCTTGAAATAGCATTAGTTCAATGAGCTATATGTTGTTAGGAATTACCAAAACCACCTAGGGATAGTTGCACTTTCAATCTCCCCCTTTTTGGTAAATTATGACAACATATAGATCAAAGCTTCGACAAATGATAATAAGATTGAAAAACATTGTTGCTTTGAGACGTATGTGAAATGTAAGAGCTCCCCCTAAATGTGTGCATAGTTTAAGATTTGCTTTGGACTGCAAATGCACAATGAGTTAGGATCATGGGTTACTCTTCCATGTCACATACATCTTGGTGGAGCGCTCAAAATGATAATAATTAAATACATGCACTCATCACTAAGCAAAGTGAATGATCATATAGACGTAAAAGGATATTGTCATCCAACAAGCATTAAGGTAGCATATGATCAAACACATGATCATCCAAGTATCTCACAAAAGCATAGAGTATCTCAAATAAGCAAATAAAGTTCAACCACCAAAAATCAAAACAAGAGAGAACAAAAGCAACACTCTCTCTCGAAGCCTATGATCTATACATTTTTCTCCCCCTTTGGCAACAAGTTACCAAAAAGTTCATAGAAAATGCATAGTACTAAATCGACTCTCAGGCTTGGTCTTCAGGTGGTGGTGTAGAGATGGCTCCTTGGACGAAGACTTCTGTTGATGTAGATGGAGCTGGTGGAGTAGGTGTTGGAGCTGGATGTACAGAAGATGTAGCTGGTGGAGATGAAGTTGCTCTGGTGTATGGAACAGGCACTGCAGCTGATCTCTAACTCCTGGGCACTCTAGCAAAAGCATCAGTGGTAGTCTTGCCCTTCCTCTCCTGCATGTCATCCTGAAGTTTCTCAACAACTGACTGTATCTCGGTGACCTTCACATCTAAGTCATAGAACTTCTGCTCCATGATCCTCTCCAGGCTCTCCTGGTTTTGAGTCAGGGTAGCCAATCCCTTCTCAATCCTCAGAGTGGAGGCAATCAAGTAGCCAGGCTGATCCTGCTTGCTCTTCAAGAGGTACTGATATGCCTCATCAATGGTTGGCATCTTTGCAGCCTTTTCAGTCCTTGCCTTCTCCTTCTTTGCTTGTGCTTGCATAGAAGATGGTTCATTTTCCTCCATAACCACAGTGTTGTCCTCAGAATCTGGATAGATGGGCATGTGTTCCTTGTCCAAGAGGTATGTGCCAGTGCCCATCTTGGAGTTGATTAGCTCCTGGATCTGTGGGGCATACCCACAACTTCTTTTTTGGTCAGCAGCTGTTCTCTTGATAGTTTCCACTATGAGGCTCATGACCTTGAAATTTTGAGGCACATCAAATATGTGAAGTAGGTTGATAGCATGGCCTCTGATCATCTAGTGATCACCTGACTTTGGCAAAAGATTATGCCTGAGGATCCAGTTGATTGTTGGCAATCCTGACAGAAGGTAATGTACTGATCCAAACTTGTGTGTCTCAACAGCAGCATCTGGGATCTCTCTGTATATATGTGCCATGGAGTTGTGATCCTTCTTCTTCTTGGCATAGACACCCAAGTCATCCTCATTCTCCTTAGGTGCATTGATCAATTTTGCCCATTCTTCAACTGATGATTGGTACCTAGTACCTTCAGACATCCAGACAATCCTTCCATCTGGGTAGAAGTGAGCTGTGGAGTAGAACTGCATAATAAGCTCATCATTCCACTTTGCGAGCTTCTGCCCAACAAAGTCATCCACTCCACAAGCATTGAAACTGTCATACACTCCTGGATAATGCTCTTCATTATTCCTGATGTACTCCCGGTCCACCCATCTCATATCACAGACTATAGGCTTTTTGTCAAGCAGCACTGTCTCATAGAAGTCCTACTGTTCCTTTGTATGGAACCTATAGTCCACAGCAGTTCTCCTCCTGACTGCATAGGGATCAGTCAATCTCCACTATCTGAGTCATGCATCCTTCCTCATCTTCATATCCTCAGCTACAGGATGAACATCATTGTGATCTGGAATTTTGGGCTTCAACTTTCTCAAGACATGTTCCTCATCATCTTCTTATTCAATAGCAGCTTCAGGCACTGGGGCCTTGTTCTTCTCTCCAGCAGGAATGTTCCGTGTATTCCTCTTGGGTGCAGCTTTGGGCTTTGGAGCAGCTACCTTGGGAGCTTCTTTGGGATTTGATGAAGCAGCCGCTGACCTGATGGCATCACCCATAGGCTTTTGAGCTTTGGGTGCTGGTGCAGCAACCTCTTCCTCTTCTTCTTCAGAATCTCTCCTCATAGAGGGCTTGCCAAGTACCTTGGCAGTAGTGGTTCTGACTCTCTTCTTCTTCTTCTTCTTCTTCTTCTTCTTGTCTTGGCCAACAGCTTCATCTTCATACTCAATGGTGAATTTCATGGTTTCTCCAGTGGCAACCTTCCTAGGTTTGGAAGTGGCAATCCTTCTTGCACGTGCCTTCTTCTGCATTCCTAGCTTAGTGGCAGCAATTGTGCCATACTCCTTCTTGAGCACCTTCTTCTTGGAAGTGGCCTCATCCTCAATAGCCACATAGTCCTCATCCTCAGAATCTGAGGTTCTCTTCTTTCTGGCCCTGGTGTCTGCCTTGGCTAAGTTGCTGGGTGTGCTCCTGCTTCCATCATCATAGTTGCTAGAGGCACTAGCGCCCTCACTCATCTGAACCTGCTCCTCAGACTTGTTCTGACTGTCACTTTGATCAGACATGTTGCAAACACTGACAGCAGACCCTGTGAATAGATATAGATGAGGTAGACTAGATGAGCATCACAAAATATAGAGGTTTTTGCAAAAGAATGAGTCAAAAACCTAGTTTTAGTTTTTCACAGAAAGCACTTCGGATCTATCGATTTGTGAACTCTGTGATACCGAAGCAGCTTTTGGAACCTAAACTAGTGAACTCGGTCAGACCGAGTCACAGTTCGGTGGCACCGAGACTGCTAGGGTTTCACAAAGTCCTGAACTCGGTCACACTGATTTGCAATTCTTGGTCAGACCGAGAATCACATGTGCAATGGCCTCAGCCGAATCGGTGGAACCGAGTTCTGCAACTCGGTTGGTCCGAGATGGTTTCGGCGGAAACCTAACCCTCAATTTGCAATTCACAACTAAACTACTGTCACAGCCCTAGAATATTGTTTGTAAATAGTTGCATCTTCATCCAGGCATCATATTTAAATTTCTGAAACTTGAACTGAGGAATTTTGGAAGCCTCAAAAACTTAAATAAAAGAGGGGCAAAGAACCCTGGAAAATGCTTTCAATGTTTTCAAAATGGCCTTAAATAATGTTGGTTATATTTTGGCAAGGGTTTTGCACCAAACCAAAAATAATGAACATTTTTGAGGAATATTTTGAGCACTGAATTTAAATCATTACTTTATTTGCATTTGGAACTATATTCCTAACTTATATAGACTATATTTCCAAATACCCTGAAACATTTTTATGTGCTTTTGGAAAAGTCCATTAAGCAGCATAAATATTTCAGAGGAGTTTTTGGCATTGTTTGAATTATTTTTAAATTCAAAACAGTGGCAAAAGAATTAAATAAAAATAAAACAAACAGAAATAAGAGAGAAAGACAGAAACCTCACCTGGGCTTTACCTGGCAGAAGAGGCCCAGCCCACCAGGGGCTGTGTGGTCTTCTTCCTCCTGCCAGGAGGACAGGCAGGTGCGTGGCGAGAGCGCTGGCGACGCCGTGGCCTCCTCCCTGCCTGCCTCACGCCCTCGAGGCCCTTCTAGTGCCACGGAGACAGCCACGCCCCCCCCCAGGCCTCTCACTCTCTCCCCGAGCTCTTCTCTTCCTCTGGCTCTCTCGCGCGCAGCCACCGAACACACCCGTCGCCGCTGACGAGCATCACCGCGGCCACCGTCCACCCCGTGCCTCTCCAATGAGTTCAGAGGAACCGCCATCGCCTTCTGCGTCATCTACACCAACCCATTCGACCGCGGGAGCCCTGTAGCGTCTTCCCGGAGCTCGTCCCCAACCTTCGGCCGCCGGCGAACTTTCGAGGATTCGCGAGCTCCAGCCCCTCCCCGGCCTCGTCGTTGCCTCTACCGGATCCGCTGTGAGCTCCTCTTCCATTCCCCCTCCTCTCCGCGCTCGTTCCCGCACGCTAGCCGCCCTTTTCACCGGGGCCGTGAGCTCCTCACCGCCGGCGATGACGCGGACAAGGCCAGAGCCACCGGAGCTAGCTACCGAGCACGGCAACGTGCTCCACACCTCACCAGGAACCTAACTCACACACCAGCTTCCCCTCCCGTGCCCCCTAACGCCAACCCCGACCTCGCCCGAACTCCGGCCGCCGCTAAAGCTCGTCGCCGACCACTCTCCGGCCACTCCCCGGCCGCGCCACCACCCTGGTTGGATGCGGACGAGCGTCCGCATCCCGTAGTCGTGCTCCGCGCGCCAAACGGCGCTCTGTAGGCCATTTCCGCAGCGCACCACCGCGTCGGGACTCGCCGGCGGCTAAACGCCGGCGATCGTTGACCCTTGACCGGCGTGGGTTGACCCACTGCCCGGTCTGACCCTCCCCTCTAACTCACTGACCAGTGGGCCCCGACCCCCCCTAATCCTTTAATTAAGCAGATAACCCCTGTTAACTAACTGTGATGCTGACATATGGGTCCCACAGGTCAGTTTGACCTGGACGGTGCCCGTTGACCTGCTGAGGTCAGCATGAGGTCATGCTGACGCAATAATTCCTTTCTGGAATTAAAATAAATTAGGAAATGATTTAATCATTCCAGAAAATGCCTAAAACTTCTAAAAATCATAGAAATTCAACCGTAACTCCAAATTAAATAATTTATATATGAAAAATTATCAGAAAAATTCAAGGAATCCATCTGTACCATTTTCATGCATGTTAGAACAACTTATAGCTGCTGTTTAGCACAAATCAATTAAATGGCATTTGAATAATCACATATGGAGTTTGAATTTGAATCTTGTATTCAAACCAACTTCATTTAATATGTTGCTAGTTGCATTAGCCCAAAACACATTCATTTTGCCATGTCATGATCATGCATCATATTGTGCATTGATTTGATTGTGTTCCCTTCTGTGTTGCCGGTATTTGTCCCCTCTCGATAGACGTGATACCGATGATGTGAACGTTGACACTGATGAAGACTCAATGTTATCTTCAGAAGTGCCAGGCAAGCAAAACCCCCTTGTTCATTCCGATAAAATCCCACTCTCTCGCTCCTGCTCTCTTTTACTACATTAGGACAACATCGATTCATCTGTTACTTGCTGCGGTAGCTGAACCCCTTTATCCTCTGCATGACCTGTCATTCCACAGTAATTAGATGAAACCCACTAGCATGAGTAGGAGTTGTTTGAGCCCTGATGTGCCTACTCATTCATGCTTGTTTGTCATGCTTGCTACTTCTTAGAGTTGAGTCAGGTCTAATTCATCGGGGATGAATCAGAGGTGTGTGAACATGTCCTACTGTGTGTGAGCTAAGTGTGGGAACACGATTTGGTAAAAGGTGACGGTGAGAGGCCATGTAGGAGTACATGGTGGGTTGTCTCATTGAAGCCGTCCTTAGGAACTGAGTTCTGTGTTTGTGATCCATGATTCAGCTACTACCATGCATTGGGCCCTGAAATATGACCCCGCTCGACTTCTTATTCACCCTAGCTCTCTGTCCAGGAGTTGCAAGTAGTTTCTGGTGTTTGTAGCCTACTGGAGGCCGTGGACAGCGCTGACCGTAGGGGTGGGCTGTGATGCGGTAGGTACGTGGCCGGGTGTACCGGATGCCCGTTTGGTATTTCGGGAACCCTGTTCACATCGTTTGGGGCTGTGAGCGAAACTCCGGCCGGATCTCCTCATGGATGGAACCCGAATAGGCGATGAACCGGGACTAGAGACTTGAGTGTTTAGGTAGGTCGTGGTCTACACCCACGTCGGCTTTCGCTTGAAGTCTGCCGAGCACATGTCGTGTGCAGACGCTAAGTGGTGGAAACATGTATGAAGAAGTACACCCCTGCAGGGTTAACATCATCTATTCGAATAGCCGTGTCCGCGGTAAAGGACTTCTGGGTTGCTTACATCAGTTCATAGACAAGTGAAAGTGGATACTTTAAAATACGCAAGATAAGCGTGAGTGCTATGGATGGCGTTCTCGTAGGGAGACGGGAGAGGATCCATAGTGGTGTATTGATATGGTGAATATGTGGACTCGTGTGCGCCACCTCAAAAGAGTTACATTGCAGTCGTAGTTTAGGATAGCCACCGAGTCAAAGTTGGCTTGCTGCAGTTAAACCCCACCACCCCTTTGTTGATAATGATGCATATGTAGTTAGTTCTGATGTAAGTCTTGCTGGGTACATTTGTACTCACGTTTGCCTATTTTATGTTTTTGCAGAGAGACTTCAGTCTCACTAGTAGTTCCACGTAGACTTCGACGTTTAGCTTGTTACCTCAGCTACGATCTTGTGCCCTCGGCAGGATCTGATAGATAGTCAGGCTTCTCAGCCTTTTTCATTTATAGATGTATGTACCCAGACATGATAGCTTCCGCTTGTGCTTTGATTTGTATGCTCTGAATGTTGGGTCATGAGACTCATGTTTGTAATATCTCGCTCCTCGGAGCCTATTGAATAAATTACTTGAGTCGTAGAGTCATGTTGTGATGCCATGTTGTATTTGCACATATCGAGCATATTGTGTGTATGTTATTGAAATGCTTGGTATGTGTGGGATCTGACCATCTAGTTGTTTATCTTTAGTAGCCTCTCTTACGGGGAAATGTCTCCTAGTGTTTCCACCGAGCCATGGTAGCTTGCTACTGCTCCGGAACACTTAGGCTGGCCGGCATGTGTCCTTCTTCGTTCCTGTGTCTGTCCCTTCGGGGAAATGTCACGCGATGAATACCGGAGTCCTGTTAGCCTGCTACAGCCCGGTTCACCGGAGTCCTGCTAGCCCAGTGCTACAGCCTGGATTCATTCGCTGATGACCGACACGTTCGATGCTGGGTCATGGATGCATGTCCCTGTAAGTCTGTGCCACTTTGGGTTTACGACTGGCCATGTCAGCCCGGGCTCCTTATCATATGGATGCTAGCGACACTGTCATATATGTGTGCCAAAAGGCGCAAACGGTCCCGGGCAAAGGTAAGGCGACACCCGTGGGAATACCGTGCGTGAGGCCGCAAAGGGATATGAGGTGTTACATGCTAGATCGATGTGGCATTGAGTCGGGGTCCTGACAGCGTTGGTATCAGAGCTTGACTGCCTGTAGGATTACCAAGCCAAACTGGTCGAAGTTGAGTCTAGAAATTCTTAGTTATATAAGGGAATTGATTGTGGGATGGAACGTAAGGCTCTTTTTACTCCTTATACCTCATGGCCTTCTGATCTGAGTCATCATCTTCTCTTCTACGGGGATTAAGAACTAGGCTATCTCTTCTTTCTATCAGGATCACGTGTTTCTAATCCGTAGACTTATAGATTGTTGGACTTAAGCCTCGTTCTAGTTCCTACTACTTCTGTATGATTATTGTTGATATCGAAATCTTGATATTGTGCTTCTGAGTGGTTATGCCACCATTTTTGTGAATGTCTCAAGTCTTTTCTGAGCATTTACAGCCGTTATGCTGTCCAAGTCATTCCAGGTTTCTAAATAGTCTGATGCATTTGCAAAATCCTTTCCCTCTGGTTTCGATGCTCCTTTATGCCAGCTCAATCACACTAATTGTTGAGTTGAGGTATTCTATTGCCTTGACATTTATGTTGGAGTTACTATTATGACCCTAGGTATTTAGGGAGTCACCTAGTAATCTAGCAACGTTTTGTGTTCCCAGTGTGAGATTCTGGCCTTTATTCTCGAAAGCATTCCATGATGCTACTTAGTAATAGGTATTCTGTCCCTGGGTTCTTGAACCCGAGATTCACTCTACCTACTTCATGTTGATAGTAATTGCTAGTGCCTTCAGGATATTAGTAACCTTTGCGATAGTCCTTGAAGTCCGTGGTATCTTCTTCTTCCAAATACCATGAACTACTTATGGCAGAAGTTCCTCGTTGAACTGAAATATCACAACAGGATTATTCTTGAGGAGTTCTCCATTCATAAATCGTGACTCTGCCAGTTCTACCTTTCTGCATGGGTTATCCGGAAGAAATATGTTGAATTCGTTCGACATGCCAAACCATGCATCCACAACTCAGAAAATCGTATGTTCCTTTGAGTTGTTCTCTTTAGTTGCATTCTGACCCTCGTCTATCAATTGATAGTCAAGAGTATGCGTGCGTTCGTTTATCGATGTCTATTACTCTTGTGGTCCGTCAAGCCATTCTATCGCAGAATGACTAGGAGAAACAAACTCCAGTACCTCATCCATATCTAGGATTGGGTCAAAGTAGTTGTATTCCGCAGATCAAATGCCAATCCAGCTTTTGGTTCTGTTCTACCTTGGAGTATTACCCCCTTTATGTCAGAATTGTCATGAGAACTACACCAACTTTCATGAATTTTGACGTAGTAATACTTCTCACCATCATTAGTCATTCCTCGGCCATCGTGTTGATGCAACCGGAATACCGACAAATGAATTGTGATGTGTGAAATCAATACTCCCAGCAACCTCGTTGCTTGGTAGTTAAATGGACGATAACCTCATTCTTAGCGTGTTGGTTTTTGAATCATCCTTCTAAGACTGATCGTGCTACCTAGTCCTTATTTCGGTGCACCCTTCGATTGATGAGTTAGGATCTTGTCAAGTCCTCACTCATTTGATCATATCGTCTTGCCCTCAAAAGCGAGATTGTACTCGAGCTTAGTAACATACCGGTGGTTCATGATTTTCTGAATATCTTCTCGGAAGTATCACCAGGTCGTCACCTGACCGTTATGTTGAGCTCGTGATCAAGTTGGTTTCTTGTGAACCACCTTCTCTCCAAGAATCGGTGTTAGATATCCCTGAGCTAGTTGGTTAAGCTAGACAACAACTTGGAGAGTTGGAGGATAAAAGCTTGCCTGACTTAGTTCGTTCCAAAGGGATAATCTTGTGTAGTGTGTGTTGAAGAAAGATGATATCTTCATCGATTGGTCCCTGTGATCAGTTGTTGGACCTATTGTCTTACCCCATCTTTGATTTGAGTATGGGCTATCATCCAATCAGACCAGAACCAACGATATTCGTAATGTTGTCTTACTCGTGGTTGATCCCTCGAGCATACACCATTATATCTTTTGGGTCTGACCAATGCTATCACTTGTTCTCTTAACTATGGAATTCCTTTTAAAGGGAAACCCGGAAGAATTGTTGTTGAGCCCATTGACAACATCCTTATCTCCTCCATGATTTTGTTGAACATTAAGCTAGTGTTGGAAACTTTTGAAGGCATTTTCTTCATGCTAGCTCATGAAGTAATTGTTTGATGAAAGGAGTGACTTCCTCTTATACACGTGCATTTGGTGAAAGTTGCCGCCGTGGATTTGAGAAAGTTAGTTTTGCTTCCTCTGGAATCATCCCAAGTCAGTCATGCATACGTGCGAGGTATTCTGTGGTCTGGAGACTTGCAACCTTCATTCCATATGTGTTCCGAGCACACCAAGCCACTGATTGAGTTGTTCAAGGATAAAGGAGTCTGTCCAAGGTGAACTCTTTGGACTTCCACGCGTGGAGACTTCGATGTCATTAATGATGGTTCCCCACCTGAACTCGGTAGTGTTTTGTTGTAAGACTACCATGTGATAATGTTTGTTTGGGACAACGTGTTCACATGTGTGTAGCAGAACCAGCTCATGTTTTGGAGCTTGCTATCATAGTTCGCTCCCCGAGAGTCTCGCGACGTCATCTCGTCGATTTGTGTTGCAAACTTTCATTTTTCTTCCTAGACTCGATGAGTCTGGAATATCCTGACACCAACCAGATCTGAATCTCAGGCAGATATAATGGTTGGAACATTTCCCAAGAACTATAATATTGGTCCCTCGATAATCGGTAAGGTGGATGTCGTGGCCAACACACCCAGCCGGAAGACCTGTTATTATAATATCATGATTGAGGAAGTTGGCCACCTCCCCATGAGGACTTCGTAGGATTTACCTTTGTAGTTATTCGTTATGGATTCCTGTGTTCCCGAAGTCCGACCTTTTTACTTGATGTTCTAGATATCAAACCATATCTATGAATGGGTTACACTAGCACATCAAGGAGAACATTAGAAGCGGAGTGCTAAATGTCTCTCGGTCGATCATCCAGATTTTGTTTCCTTGGCCTCGCTAAGGTGAAATCTGAGAAAGTGTTATCCTCCTTTGCATCTGCATCATCCATCATCATTCATCATGGTAGCAAGTTGTGTTGCCAGGATCCTTGACACGGATATTGGTAGAATCTTGATGATTGTGGAAATGCTCAAGTTCTTGAGAGCACGCACAAGCGCTACGTGTTAACACCGGCACTAACTGGGTTTGCTCTCAGTTTCCTCGGCAATGCTATGACCTATTCAAATAGTGAATTCACTCCCTATTGTTGGGTTCTTCCCCAGTTACCAGAATCATTCCCAGCATTTGCATTTTGTTCCCAGCTTGCACCGCCAATGTGCCATTCTACCATGGGTCTCTTCCATTTCCGGTGATAAGCAAAATTCATCCATTACGTTGTCTTCAACAAGGTAATCCACATCATCCAAGTCCGAGTATGCCATTCTACCGACCCCCTCCAAACGATCGCTCGAGAATTGTCCTAGGCTGGTTTAAAGAGTTTCAATGATCCCTGAATCAAAGGTAATTCTTTTTGCCACTTAAGGGGATATCTCCACGAGTCACCTTCTCTAAGGTGCCCCGTTATGGGATCATGGCAACTCAACTCCTCGCTACGTTGACAACCGTTCACCACCGTCTTAAGCGTGAAAATTGTTGTCTACTTAGCGAGCCCTCGTCATCTGTCTCACTCCATCTCTTCAGATGTATGCTTCGTGTCTCAGCTCAAGAGATGTTGCTAGGACTCACTTTGTGAGCTGATCCTAAATTGATTGATCTTCGAGAAGATAGATTCTTCTAGAGTTTTCCTTTCCTCTTCTCGTCATGCTAGTTGGAGTTCTCAAGGCAAGACTTCAAGACAATGATGGTGATCGAATCAACATTTCTATGAAGTGCAACCTGGATCGTGAAGATTGTACTAGTTGCGTTCCCCCTTCACCTTACCCTACGCTTGAATCTCGGGACGAGATTTTTGTTTAGTGGGGGTGAGTTGTCACAGCCCTAGAATATTGTTTGTAAATAGTTGCATCTTCATCCAGGCATCATATTTAAATTTCTGAAACTTGAACTGAGGAATTTTGGAAGCCTCAAAAACTTAAATAAAAGAGGGGCAAAGAACCCTGGAAAATGCTTTCAATGTTTTCAAAATGGCCTTAAATAATGTTGGTTATATTTTGGCAAGGGTTTTGCACCAAACCAAAAATAATGAACATTTTTGAGGAATATTTTGAGCACTGAATTTAAATCATTACTTTATTTGCATTTGGAACTATATTCCTAACTTATATAGACTATATTTACAAATACCCTGAAACATTTTTATGTGCTTTTGGAAAAGTCCATTAAGCAGCATAAATATTTCAGAGGAGTTTTTGGCATTGTTTGAATTATTTTTAAATTCAAAACAGTGGCAAAAGAATTAAATAAAAATAAAACAAACAGAAATAAGAGAGAAAGACAGAAACCTCACCTGGGCTTTACCTGGCAAAAGAGGCCCAGCCCACCAGGGGCTGTGTGGTCTTCTTCCTCCTGCCAGGAGGACAGGCAGGTGCGTGGCGAGAGCGCTGGCGACGCCGTGGCCTCCTCCCTGCCTGCCTCATGCCCTCGAGGCCCTTCTAGTGCCACGGAGACAGCCACGCCCCCCCCAGGCCTCTCACTCTCTCCCCGAGCTCTTCTCTTCCTCTGGCTCTCTCGCGTGCAGCCACCGAACACACCCGTCGCCGCCGACGAGCATCACCGCGGCCACCGTCCACCCCGTGCCTCTCCAATGAGTTCAGAGGAACCGCCATCGCCTTGTGCGTCTTCTACACCAACCCATTCGACCGCGGGAGCCCTGTAGCGTCTTCCCGGAGCTCGTCCCCAACCTTCGGCCGCCGGCGAACTTTCGAGGATTCGCGAGCTCCAGCCCCTCCCCGGCCTCGTCGTTGCCTCTACCGGATCCGCTGTGAGCTCCTCTTCCATTTCCCCTCCTCTCCGCGCTCGTTCCCGCACGCTAGCCGCCCTTTTCACCGGGGCCGTGAGCTCCTCACCGCCAGCGATGACGCGGACAAGGCCAGAGCCACCGGAGCTAGCTACCGAGCACGGCAACGTGCTCCACACCTCACCAGGAACCTAACTCACACACCAGCTTCCCCTCCCGTGCCCCCTAACGCCAACCCCGACCTCGCCCGAACTCCGGCCGCCGCTAGAGCTCGTCGCCGACCACTCTCCGGCCACTCCCCGGCCGCGCCACCACCCTGGTTGGATGCGGGCGAGCGTCCGCATCCCGTAGTCGTGCTCCGCGCGCCAAACGGCGCTCTGTAGGCCATTTCCGCAGCGCACCACCGCGTCGGGACTCGCCGGCGGCTAAACGCCGGCGACCGTTGACCCTTGACCGGCGTGGGTTGACCCACTGCCCGGTCTGACCCTCCCCTCTGACTCACTGACCAGTGGGCCCCGACCCCCCCTAATCCTTTAATTAAGCAGATAACCCCTGTTAACTAACTGTGACGCTGACATATGGGTCCCACAGGTCAGTTTGACCTGGACGGCGCCCGTTGACCTGCTGAGGTCAGCATGAGGTCATGCTGACGCAATAATTCCTTTCTGGAATTAAAATAAATTAGGAAATGATTTAATAATTCCAGAAAATGCCTAAAACTTCTAAAAATCATAGAAATTCAACCGTAACTCCAAATTAAATAATTTATATATGAAAAATTATCAGAAAAATTCAAGGAATCCATCTATACCATTTTCATGCATGTTAGAACAACTTATAGCTGCTGTTTAGCACAAATCAATTAAATGGCATTTGAATAATCACATATGGAGTTTGAATTTGAATCTTGTATTCAAACCAACTTCATTTAATATGTTGCTAGTTGCATTAGCCCAAAACACATTCATTTTGCCATGTCATGATCATGCATCATATTGTGCATTGATTTGATTGTGTTCCCTTCTGTGTTGCCGGTATTTGTCCCCTCTCGATAGACGTGATACCGATGATGTGAACGTTGACACTGATGAAGACTCAATGTTATCTTCAGAAGTGCCAGGCAAGCAAAACCCCCTTGTTCATTCCGATAAAATCCCACTCTCTCGCTCCTGCTCTCTTTTACTACATTAGGACAACATCGATTCATCTGTTACTTGCTGCGGTAGCTGAACCCCTTTATCCTCTGCATGACCTGTCATTCCACAGTAATTAGATGAAACCCACTAGCATGAGTAGGAGTTGTTTGAGCCCTGATGTGCCTACTCATTCATGCTTGTTTGTCATGCTTGCTACTGCTTAGAGTTGAGTCAGGTCTAATTCATCGGGGATGAATCAGAGGTGTGTGAACATGTCCTACTGTGTGTGAGCTAAGTGTGGGAACACGATTTGGTAAAAGGTGACGGTGAGAGGCCATGTAGGAGTACATGGTGGGTTGTCTCATTGAAGCCGTCCTTAGGAACTGAGTTCTGTGTTTGTGATCCATGATTCAGCTACTACCATGCATTGGGCCCTGAAATATGACCCCGCTCGACTTCTTATTCACCCTAGCTCTCTGTCCAGGAGTTGCAAGTAGTTTCTGGTGTTTGTAGCCTACTGGAGGCCGTGGACAGCGCTGACCGTAGGGGTGGGCTGTGATGCGGTAGGTACGTGGCCGGGTGTACCGGATGCCCATTTGGTATTTCGGGAACCCTGTTCACATCGTTTGGGGCTGTGAGCGAAACTCCGGCCGGATCTCCTCATGGATGGAACCCGAATAGGCGATGAACCGGGACTAGAGACTTGAGTGTTTAGGTAGGTCGTGGTCTACACCCACGTCGGCTTTCGCTTGAAGTCTGCCGAGCACATGTCGTGTGCAGACGCTAAGTGGTGGAAACATGTATGAAGAAGTACACCCCTGCAGGGTTAACATCATCTATTCGAATAGCCGTGTCCGCGGTAAAGGACTTCTGGGTTGCTTACATCAGTTCATAGACAAGTGGAAGTGGATACTTTAAAATACGCAAGATAAGCGTGAGTGCTATGGATGGCGTTCTCGTAGGGAGACGGGAGAGGATCCATAGTGGTGTATTGATATGGTGAATATGTGGACTCGTGTGCGCCACCTCAAAAGAGTTACATTGCAGTCGTAGTTTAGGATAGCCACCGAGTCAAAGTTGGCTTGCTGCAGTTAAACCCCACCACCCCTTTGTTGATAATGATGCATATGTAGTTAGTTCTGATGTAAGTCTTGCTGGGTACATTTGTACTCACGTTTGCCTATTTTATGTTTTTGCAGAGAGACTTCAGTCTCACTAGTAGTTCCACGTAGACTTCGACGTTTAGCTTGTTACCTCAGCTACGATCTTGTGCCCTCGGCAGGATCTGATAGATAGTCAGGCTTCTCAGCCTTTTTCATTTATAGATGTATGTACCCAGACATGATAGCTTCCGCTTGTGCTTTGATTTGTATGCTCTGAATGTTGGGTCATGAGACTCATGTTTGTAATATCTCGCTCCTCGGAGCCTATTGAATAAATTACTTGAGTCGTAGAGTCATGTTGTGATGCCATGTTGTATTTGCACATATCGAGCATATTGTGTGTATGTTATTGAAATGCTTGGTATGTGTGGGATCTGACCATCTAGTTGTTTATCTTTAGTAGCCTCTCTTACGGGGAAATGTCTCCTAGTGTTTCCACCGAGCCATGGTAGCTTGCTACTGCTCCGGAACACTTAGGCTGGCCGGCATGTGTCCTTCTTCGTTCCTGTGTCTGTCCCTTCGGGGAAATGTGACGCGATGAATACCGGAGTCCTGTTAGCCCGCTACAGCCCGGTTCACCGGAGTCCTGCTAGCCCAGTGCTACAGCCTGGATTCATTCGCTGATGACCGACACGTTCGATGCTGGGTCATGGATGCCTGTCCCTGTAAGTCTGTGCCACTTTGGGTTTACGACTGGCCATGTCAGCCCGGGCTCCTTATCATATGGATGCTAGCGACACTGTCATATATGTGTGCCAAAAGGCGCAAACGGTCCCGGGCAAAGGTAAGGCGACACCCGTGGGAATACCGTGTGTGAGGCCGCAAAGGGATATGAGGTGTTACATGCTAGATCGATGTGGCATTGAGTCGGGGTCCTGACAACTACAGAGTATTTTCGCTGGATAAGATGATCTCAATCGTGGAAAGATACATGGCAAAACAATTTGCTAGTAATTCGGAGTGGGATTAGCACAAGGATCAAGTCCATACCCTAGTTCAGCGATGGACTTGCTACAGCGGCAATGGCGGAAACGATTCCTGTTGACGGCGGCGGAGACCAGCGGCAGGAGGCAGCTGGCGAAGAGGAGGACGATCCGGAGACCCAGGGAGGCAGAGCAGGCTGAGCGCGGGGTGAAAGAGTTTGGAGAAATTTCCAAATTTTGGCCCGTGGATATATATAGCTTGACCCTGTCGGTGTGACCGAGTGGAACAACTCAGTGTGACCGAAAAGTTCAAATCGGTTGCACCGAGATTGAAAACCTAGATCGACTTAGTGATCTCGGTATGATCGAAATGAAAAATTGGTCAGACCAAAACGCACAAAGAAGTTTTGGAAGTTTAAGTCTGTGACGAATCGAGGACTCCGAGTGCTCCTCACACAGAGTGGTTCGAATCTGACTTGATCAAACTTTGTGATGTAGCATGAATAGAGTTTGAGACAAGAAAAGCATAGATAGCTAGAGAGGGTTCTTAGGCATCCTTGTCCATCCACTTGGCAAAAGAAAAGAAACCAAACAATCAAAACAACAAGTGGATGTCCTCAAATGAGTAAAATATGCAACCAACATGCTCACACAATAAAATGGCAAATGAAATATGTGGCAAAGCATGCACAATCAATTCTAGCATCTATCAACCAATTGGCAATGACTAGGTCATCTATATATGAGTATATTGACTTAGGAGTCAAATGAGAACATTTGATCATAGGTCATACTCATTGTTTAAGCTCAAGTGGGGTTACCACTTTTACATAAAGCATTGTTGTGTTCACACCATTAGAGTTGCTTTGACTCAGTTCAGAGTAAAGCTCCCCCTAGATGTGAGATCCCCCCTAAGAGGGATGAACTAACCTTGGGTTTTGTCGATGATGACTTCATGTAGGTGTTGAAGATGTGGATGCTCAATGTTGATGTAGATCGTTTGGAGCAATCCTTTGGAGTGAGTTGCACTTTCAATACCTACACGGGTTAGTCCCACAAGGAACAAACAAGGATATCCATAGACATAGAGTGATGCACACACAAGATAATGTCTATGAAAGCATTAGGTTACCTTGTCCCTTGTCTTACCAACAAGAGGGTTTGTGACTCCTTGAACTAGTGCAAGATGTGGAAGTTGATTGCACTTGTCCTTGCCAAAATGATAAGAGTGAAATTTGTTGGCGGAGTCGCCCTCAAGAACTCTCTAGTTCTTCTTCTTCGGGATCCACATAATCTTGATGGGAATCCTTGGAGTTGTAGTCGTACTTGATGAAGTAGAACTTGATGTAGTCTTGGGAACCCACTTGACCAAGGCCTTAGGAGCTTCTTCAAATGCATCAACCTCCTCTTGAAGCTTATCCTTGCCTTTTTGCTTGCAGTCTTGTGGTGGAAGATCATCTTGAGCTTGTGTCCCTTTCAAGGAAGTAGGATCATACTTCTCTTGTTGAGGAACAAACTTCGTCTTGGGGTATTGATCTTCTTCCCACTCAACTCCATTGGCATTGAACTTTCGTTCAAAACCAACACCTTGGTTCTTCTGGTGCCTTCCTTGCTTGCGTACAATTTCCTAAAATTGCTTACTCCCGGCAAGGCTCTTGTAAACACCTTTCTCTATAATTCCCTTCAATAAGCTATTTTCTTGCTCAAGTGTAACTTGGCTAAGAGAATCATTAGTGGAATAAAGAGAACTACTACAAGCAACAACATTGGATTTAACATGATTATTGTTACTACTAGAGGAAGAATCCTTCTTGTTCTTGTTACTAGATTTGACTTGAGGCATGTAAGTAGATAAGAGTAAATGCTTGGCAATGTAAGAAGAACTTTTCTTACGAAGATCATCATTGATTGCCTTTAAGAACTCATGCTCTTGCTCAAGGTTGAGCTTTTCAAAACATAACTTCTCATGAGTCCTTAAAAGTTCTCGATGATCTTCTAAGATAGTTTCATGAGCTAACTTAAGAGTGTTTAGTTATTTAGTTAGAAGCTCAATCTTCTCCTTATCATTATCATTCGTTTTATCTTGATTAGCATGATTAATTGATGTTTAATCATAGTATTCATCACTAGAGTTGTCAACAAGTAAATCATCATCACCCAACAAGTCATCTTCATCACTATTGAAATCAACATACTTGGGATGTGATACCTCCGGGCCTTTAGCCATGAAGCATCTTCCAAGCCCTTCATTTGGTGAATCAAATATGTCGTAGGAGTTGGTCGACACAAGTGCTAGACCGGCAACACCTTCATCTTGAGTATATTCGGAGTCGGTGTGATAGCTTCTCTCGGAGTGATTGTCGGAGTCGGAGCCGGATACCCATTCACCAACATGAGCTTGATGTCTTCGTTTTGTGTAGCTCCTTGATGACTTGTCCTTCCTTTCCGAATCCTTGCTTCTCCGGGATGTTCTTCATTCATAAAGATCATCTCTACTCCTTCTCTCTCTCTTGGTGGTGATTCTTCTCTTCTACTTCTCCTCTTAGGTGATTCTTCTCTTCTTTTGTAGGGAGCCGTACACTCATTGGAGTAGTGTCCGGGTCATCCACAATTATAGCAATTACGCTCTCGACTAGAAGATCTTTTGTCATTATAGGACCTTGACTTGGAACTTCTTTCTTTGCTTCTACTCTTGTAAAACTTGTTGAAGTTCTTCACCATTAGGCTCAATTCTTCATTGAAGGTTTGTTTCTCACTTGATGATGTGGGAGCTTCACATGAGCCTTTGTAAGCACCACTTGACTTGTTTTGGAGTTCCTCCTTATCCTTGAGTGACATCTCATGAGCAACAATTCTTCCAATGACTTCCGTTGGCTTGAGATCTTTGTAATTGGGCATCATTTGTATCAATGTGCACACGGTATCATATTTTTCGTCCAAAGCTCTTAGGATCTTCTTGATGATGAATTTTTCGGTCATCTCTTCACTTCCTAAGCCGGCAATCTCATTTGTGATAAGAGAAAGCCTAGATTATATTTCAGCGACACCTTCACCATCCTTCATTTTGAACTTGTCAAGCTGACTTTGAAGCACATCCAACTTGGATTCCTTGACGGAGTCGGTACCTTCGTGCATATCAATCAAAGTATCCCAAATTTGCTTTGCATTCTCAAGACGGCTGATTTTGTTGAATTCTTTGGGGCACAATCTGTTGAAGAGGATATCACAAGCTTGAGCATTGTATTGCAGCATCTTCAACTCTTCTGTGGTAGCTCCACGGTTCGGTTCTCTCCCATCAAAGAATTCACCTTGCAGGCCAGTACACACAATAGCCCAAACGGCGGGGTTATGTCCAAGAATATGCATTTTCATCTTAGTCTTCCAAATAGCAAAATTAGTACCATCAAAGTAAGGACCTCTACCGTGATATTTTCCCTCGCTAGACGCCATACTCTCCTAGGTTGTGAAACCAAGGCTATGACTACTAAAAGCTATGGAAATCAAAGCAAATGGAGACCAAAGCTCTGATACCACTTGTAGGATCGAAAGTATGTCTAGAGGGGGGGTGATTAGACTACTTGACCAAATAAAAACTTATTCTTTTCCTAATTTTAGTCTTTGGCAGATTTTAGCTAACTTAGCACAAGTCAAGCAATCTTAACACAATTCAAGCAAGCATGCAAAGAGTATATGAGTAGCGGAAAGTAAAGCATGCAACTTGCAAGAATGTAAAGGGAAGGGTTTGGAGAATTCAAACGCAATTGGAGACACAGATGTTTTGGTCGTGGTTCCGATAGGTGGTGCTATCGTACATCCACGTTGATGGAGACTTCAACCCACGAAGGGTAACGGTTGCATGAGTCCACGGAGGGCTCCACCCACGAAGGGTCCACGAAGAAGCAACCTTGTCTATCCCACCATGGCCGTCGCCCACGAAGGACTTCCCTCACTAGCGGTAGATCTTCACGAAGTAGGCCATCTCCTTGTACTTACAAACTCCTTGGTTCAACTCCACCATCTTATCGGAGGCTCCCAAGTGACACCTAGCCAATCTAGGAGACACCACTCTCCAAGAAGTAACAAATGGTGTGTTGATGATGAACTCCTTGCTCTTGTGCTTCAAATGATAGTCTCCCCAACACTCAACTCTCTCTCACAGGATTTGGATTTGGTGGAAAGAAGATTTGAGTGGAAAGCAACTTGGGGAAGGCTAGAGATCAAGATTCATATGATAGGAATGGAATATCTTGGTCTCAACACAAGTGTAGGTGGTTCTCTCTCAGAAAATGCAAGTTGGAAGTGTAGGTTTATTCTGATGGCTCTCTCCACGAATGAAGAGGAGGTGGAGGGGTATATATAGCCTCCACACAAAATCTAACCATTACACACAACTTGCCAATCTCGGTGGGACCGAATTGAGAAACTCGGTCGGACCGATTCAGCAAATCTAGTGACCGTTAGGATTTTCGGTGGGACCGACATGCAACTCGGTAGAACCGATATGGTTAGGCTTAGGGCATAACATAATCTCGGTCAGACTGATTACACAAACTCGGTAGGACCGATTTTGGTAATAAGCTAACTAGAGAGTTGGTCAGGTAAACTCGGTGGGACCGGTTCGCTCATTTTGGTGAGACCGAAATGTTATGAAAAGGAAACAGAGAGTTTACATTGCAATCTTGGTGGGACCGATCGCTCACCTCGGTGGTACGAAACGTTACGAAGGGGAACAGAGAGATTTCAATCCCATCTCGCTGAGACCGATTTGCCTAGGGTTTGTGGCAGTGGCTATGGCATCTGAACTCGGTGGCGCCGGATAGAAAGAATCGGTGGGGCCGAGTTTGACTTTTGGTTTAGGTCATATGTGGATGTGAGAAAGTAGTTGAGGGCTTTGGAGCATATCACTAAGCACTTTGAGCAAGTAAGCCATTAAGCAACACCTCATCCCTCCTTGATAGTATTGGCTTTTCCTATAGACTCAATGTGATCTTGGATCACTAAAATATAAAATGTAGAGTCTTGAGCTTTGAGCTTGAGCCAATCCTTTTGTCCTTAGTATTTTGAGGGGTCCACTTTTCTCATCCATGCCATGCCAATCATTTAGCTTTCCTGAAATATTTATCTTGAAATAGCATTATCTCAATGAGCCATATCTTGTTAGGAATTACCAAAACCACCAAGGGATAGTTGCACTTTCAGTGGTTGAGAAGATTCAGTCCGCCAATGGTGGGCTGAACGAAGCCTTTACCAGCCTATTAATAGGCTTTGAGGTATGCGATGTAATTTTCTAGCCAATTTTAATAAAGGAATATGCCTGTGTATAGATACTAGCCCCTGAGACTCTGTCCGGCTTTGGCAAAGCCGGACAGAGGATCACGTAGTGTTCAGATGAGGTGACATTTTACTCTATTATGCAACAGGCTTCCTTGCTGGCGGCGAGCGCCCAGGCCGCCGAAGTTTCCGAACTCACTCGGAAGCTATGAACGGCCGATGAAGAAGTAATCCGCATCAACAACCGGTTTGAGGAGACACAAGGTATGCTTGCGTTGGAAAGTTTGATCATATATTTCGAATGGTATATCCGAAAATTGTATATGTGTTAGTCGTTTGAAACTGACTAAAAATGTTATAACTGTACTCGCAGTTGGCGGTGATGAGGTTGACTCCCTCAAGAGTGCCCTTGCCGAAGCCCGGAAGGAGGCGGAGGCGAGCAAGGCGGCGGCGGACAAAGCGGCCGAAATTTAGAGGAGGAGCAAACCACCCGCCGACGACATGAGGCGTGGATGGGGGAGGTTGAAAAGGAGCTCAAGGACGCCATCGCTAGATGCTAGTTCTTGGAGCAGAAGAGTTTGGAGCAGGCCGCCGAGCTCACCAAAGCCCGTGAGAGACTGAAGGAGGCCCGGGGGTTGATGCCCAGGGCGCTCGCCAGGAGATCCAAGAGGTGAGGCGGATTGCGGCTAGTAAGGACTTTATCATGCAGAGTAGGTATGCTAGTAGAAGATATATTTTACTAACCCGAGTTCGGAGTTCTCCAGGTGCCTTTGCAGACTTGCCAAGGAGTATTGCAGATGCTGCCGCTTTCTTCCGAGCCGAAGAGGGGAGCTCAACGAAGAAGTTGTTTTGGTCGCAGTACCTTGCGCCAGAGCTTCCAGTGCCCCTGAGCAACCAGCTGAAGCAGCTATCCGAGTTGCATAGGGTGGCTGGCCTAGCCATGAAGGACATAATAGTCCATATGTGGCCAGCTGAAGCTGTACCTAGCAGCCACTTCAGACTCGTGAAGAGGCTGGTGGAGGCGCTTCCTCCGATCGATGCCCTTAAGCGGTCGTCCTGTATTGAAGGTGCTCGGATGGCCTTTGCCCGCATCAAGGTGCAGTGGGCGACAATGAAGGCCACCGAGATTGCCACCGCAGGGCCACATGAGGGGAAGGAGCACCGGCAGCCGGAGAGGTACTTCGACGAGGTCCTCGAGGGAGCCCGTATTGTATTGGGCCAGTGCTCCAAGGACATTATCTTTGAGTAGTTGTGTCCAGTTTGTAAGAGTCATGCAATGAACTTATGATGTAAAAATGGTTATGCCTTTTATGATTGGTTTATCCTCCTATTTTGGCCATTTATATGTTTGAAATTTTACCGGTCGTCGGCTTCAACCCCCGCGTAAATATTACAGGGGTGTTCGAGAACGCATGACAACACTTTATCCAAAGTCTTGGTCCGATGTAGGAGGCGTCTTGCAAGGTGAACTAGGCAATCAGACTATGCGGCTTTAGTACTTACACTTAGCCATAAGAGTCCGTTGGTGGCGCTAAGTATTAGCCCCTCGGTTCATGATCGGCAATCCGGAGTGCAATGCCTTGGCAACGCGGCTGGTCAAAAAACGCAGCCCCTCGTATAACACGGCATCGCGAACGATTCGTAGTATAACACTAAGTCACCGTATCGCTGACCCACTCTCGCTTATCATGATAGTCAGT
This sequence comes from Triticum aestivum, assembly GCF_018294505.1. NCBI lineage: Eukaryota > Viridiplantae > Streptophyta > Magnoliopsida > Poales > Poaceae > Triticum > Triticum aestivum. The sequence continues at coordinate 229,366,066 of NC_057798.1, forward strand.
TTTCGGCTTTCTATACTGAGGTACTTGACCGGACGAATCGGAAATACAATCGTAGTAGTTCTCCCTTTACTACCTTAGCCGAACTTGTGGAATGTAAGGTGGCAAGCAGAGGAGCCGGCAACCCAACTATAGACCAAAGACATGATTCGGAGCTGATGCATATAATGCCATATCCGGGACGTCGAAGAGTTCCCTATAGGTGTTCGGACTTAAGAATTTTGCGGGGCCGAATACAATCCCTGGTATGAAGACCGTGCCAAGCCACGTATGCCAGCCGAATGTAAGGGGGAGCTCAGATGACAAGGAAAAAATCCAAAACCCAACCAAGAAGGTGATAATCATATGTGCCCTTTATATCTTTATTGATATGTCGATGACAGGCAATGTTGTTCAATATTAGGGTCATATTACATGCCCAAAGAAAAAAGGAAAGATTTTTCATAAGGGAAAGTCTAACACGGGGCCTAAAAATCATAGTTCGAAAAAGAAACTCCAATGATGCCCTGCCGCACGTCTGCGCCTTTTGTCCTTAGTAGCTAGTCCTTTGAGAGGAGTATTTGATGGTTCGAAACGCGTAAAACTTAAAAGGATCTCCTGCAACAACCATCCTGCAAGTAGGGCTTTCAATGAGCCTGCGTTAAAAGGAAAAGGATATATGCGGTCCAATTATGGTCAAGCCGTGTAATGGACCTATTCTGCAGTGTGCCTCTGGCTTCCCCCAAGGTATTTTTAGTGTGTAATTATGTACACGCGGTACGTAAGCCACGACCTGGTGGGGCGATTGGCGGAGGCCGAACTGCTAATCAAGGTCCGGATTCGTTGACTTATGGCTATTACAGGCGGACCAGACTTGTTTGGATACGTCATTGGCTTTATTGGCCAGCGGACTGTTCGGCTTGATAAGGCCGTTGTACACTTCGGCTGCAAGGGCCACGGTGTGGACCTTATTCACAAAATTTTGCAAGAGATCAAGGAGTGGAGGAGTGTGGGAGTAGGAGTGGTAGGGTTGCATAGATTTGTGAGAGAGTAGCCTAGTGCTTTTGGTAGTTTGGTAGTTGGGTGTGGGTGTGTGTTATGCTTGGGGTATGTTCGCATGGCCTCAAGCTTCTTGTAAATACTTTTGCTCTCTTCTATAAAGATAAGGTATGCCTTTAGCGTACTCTCGAAAAAAAAGTATGGAGTGAGCGCTCCATATTACCATTGACTGTAATAACGCCACGAGGTCCACGCATTTTCAGATTCAAGTAAGCATAATGCGGGACTGCATTAAAGGGGGCAAAAGCTGTTCGTCCGAACAGTGCATGGTAGCCACTACGGAAAGGGACGATGTCGAAGATTAACTCTTCGCTACGAAAGTTATCTGGGGAGACGAATACTACCTCCAGTGTAATTGAGCCCATGCATCGGGCCTCCACTCCTGGTATCACATCTTTAAAGGTAGTGTTACTAGGCTTGATTCATGATGGGTCGATCCCCATCTTACGGACAGTATCTTGATAAATCAAGTTGAGACTGCTTCCTCCGTCCATGAGGACTCTAGTGAGGTGGTATCCATCAATAATTGGATCAAGAACTAGGGCGGCTGAACCCCCATGACGGATACTAGTTGGGTGATCCCTGCGATCAAAAGTGATCGGACAGGCTAACCATGGGTTGAACTTGGGGGGCGACAGGCTCTACGGCGTAGACGTCCCGAAGTGCGTGCTTGCGCTCCCTTTTGGGAATGTGAGTGACGTAGATCATGTTTACTGTCTTCACCTCGGGGGGGGAACTGCTTCTGACCCCTGCTGTTCGGCTGACGGGGCTCGTCATCGTCTTCGCTTGGAGGCCCATTTCCCTTGTGTTTGGTACTTAACTTACCGGCCTATTTGAAAACCCAACAATTCTTGTTGGTATGATTTGCAGGATTATCGGGTGTGCCATGAATCTGACAGGGCCTTCCAAGGATTTTATCTAAGCTCAATGGCCCATCTTTGTTGCCTTTGAAAGGTTTCTTCTGCTGACCGGACTTAGGGGCGCTGAATCCGCCATTGACTGTCGTATCGTATGCATCGTCGTTGTTGTTGTTCTGACATTTGTTTTTGTTTCAGTGAGGTTTACCATTGTCGTCCCGCACTTTGGAGGTGTCGGGGTCGCCTGAGTTGTTGCTTCTACAAGCCAACTAGCTGTCTTCACCCTGCACAGAAGCGGGTCATGAGTGTCATTAAGAGCATCTCCAACAGGCGCGCTAAACAAGCACCGCGCCGCAAATTTACCCATTTTAGCGCGCGCGCAATCGCTAGTGAGTCTCTAGCGGGCGCGCAATAACCGCGTGTGCGGCATATAGAGTTCAGCGCGCGGTCCAAATCGCTATTGCGCGCTAAGTATTTGGGGCGCCCGCTTCCGCATGCGGCACACACGAGCGCTCACACCGCACTCTCTCCCCCGCGCCACCTTCGCCATGCACGCGCCGGCGCTGGCGAGCTGACCCTGATGGACCCACGCGCCGGCACTCCCCTCACCCCATCCTACAGCCGCGAACCCTCTAGCGTCGCCACCGTTGCCGCCGCAAACCCTAGCGCTGGGAGCATTGGCCACGCCTCTGCCGGAGCTCCTCCGAGCATTGGCCTCGCGCGCGGCCTCTTCATGCCGCCGCGGATGACCTCAGCGGGTGGTGGCGTCGCACCGGCGCCCATCGGCGCCCGCCTCGACGGCTCCAGCACCTCGAAGCTTCCGAATGCGCCGCGGACAAAGAAGGGCAAGACATCCGCGAAGAAGAATAAGGTAGCAGACGACTCCGGCACCTCGAAGGTGCCGAGGAAGAAGCTTGTAGGGCGTGTGACAAGCGCGGCGGCAACCGAAGCGCTGGTGAGCTCACTTGTTGAGCCGGCGGCCGACGCGCATCGACTAAATACCCCAAAGGTAAAATATTTCCCAAACTTTTTTTCCTTCTTATTTTTTGAATGCATACATATAGATAGCTTATTGCATTGTTCTATATACTTTGTAGTGTGAACGATGATGCATACATGTCAACTATGGGTGTTGGCTCGAACAATTCTCATTGGTCTCAAACCAATGACATGCATTTTGAAGACCATGAGTTCGAGGTGGACGAGGATGGTGAGGGCATTGTCGATGCACCGAAAGGAAGAGTGGGCAATTACACCAACGCCAAAGACATCTTACTATGCAATACTTGGTTGCAAGTGTTGAGGGATCCATCCGTTGGAGGTGATCAAAGTATAGATGCTTATTGGCTCCGGATAAAAGAACACTTTGATCTTGGCAACATGAGTGGAATTGACCGCTCCGCACGATCACTTCGCTCCTGTTGGTCGACCATCAATAGGGACTGTCAACAATGGTCGGCCGCACAAAAAGTGGTTGACAAGTTGAACCCAAGTGCCACCAATGATGATGATAGGGTAAGTGTGGTTTCATCATTCCTCATGTTCACATCATGCTTGTTGTTGGTGTTTCTTGTGCTAACTTGTTTTGTTTTCATGTAGTTGAACATTGCACAAAACTTGTCCAAGGAGAGGAGAAGAGGACCAAGAAGGGGAATATCAAGAAAGGATGGCCATTTACCTTGCCTCATCGCTATGAAGTATTGAAGGATGATGAGAAATGGAAGAAGCGTGAGGATATTGATGATTTGGATTTGAGCAAAAAATGCAAGCAAACAATTGATTTGGAAGATGATGATGAGGATGATGCATCGAGTGAAGATGGCAAGAGAAGCCCCACCCCAAACTCGGTTTCATACTCGAAGCCAAAACGACCGGATGGCATGAAGAAAGACAAAGAAAAGAAGAAGAGGAAAGGAGATGATGAGATCAAAAATGCTATGGAAGCAATTGTCAACGCAAGAAGGGAAGCCAACAAGGTGAGGAAAATGGCAAGGAACCAAGATTCCGCAGCCGAGGAGAGGAGGTTGGCGGCCGAGGAGATGAGGGTGGCCACCGAGGAGAGGAAAGTGGCATTGTAGGAGAGGAAGATGGCCATGGAGGAGCGAGCTAAGTTGTTGGAATGGGAGAAGCACTTGTTATTCTTGGACACATCTTTGTTCAATGATGCGCAAAAGGAGTATGTCAACCTTGCCCGTGAAGAAGTCTTGATCCAAAAAAGAGCCATGATTCGCTCAATGGGTGGTGGTGGCCTTGGCGGCATGGGTGGCGGTGGCCTTGGCGGCATGGGTGGCGGTGGCGGTGGCGGCATGGGTGCCGGTGGCCTTGGCGGCATGGGTTCCATGGGTGGCTTTGGAGCTACCATGGGCGGCATGGGTTCCATGGGTGGCTTTGGAGCTACCATGGAGACCATGAGAGGCATGGGTGGCTTTGGAGCACCTCCGGGCGGCTTGGAAGGCATGGATGGCATGGGTGGCATGAGTTTTGCGTCTCTCATTGGGGGCATGGGTGCACCTCCGAGCGCCGGTGTGCCACCTTCGCATGAAGATGTCGTTGAAGGTCTTGGCAACACCTTCCGAGCTTCACGTGATGAGGATACGGCGCGCAACAATGAAGAGGAGGAGGAAGAATCGTCTTCAGAGGAGTCGGATGAATCGGAGGAAGGGGATGAAGACGAAGACGAGGACGAGGCTTGATTCTTGTGTCTTTCATTTGTGTCATCATAAACTTGGTTTGCATGTTGAACTTGGTTTAATTATGTTGCGGGCATGAATTTGAACTTGTGGGCATGAACTTTTGGGCATGAACTTGGTTGGAATGATGTTTGGGATTCAATATATGCCATGTGTTTTGTGTTGAAGTGTGAAATTTGTGCCCAAAATGAGAACAAATGTGTGCGCCGGCTGCTCGCGCGCGCTGCATTTTAGCGCTCTAATGGAGCAGCACGCACGCTGCATTTTAGCGCTACCGCTGGAGCAAGCGCTGCGCCACGCGCCAAACCTGGCGTTGCGCGCCTGCAAACCAGATTTTAGCGCGCCGCGCATTGGGCGCCTGTTGGAGATGCTCTAAGGCTGCCATGGTCTTCGGCTTTTCCTGCCCAAGGTGTCGGGCGAGCCATTCGTCGCGGACGCTATGCTTAAAGGCCGCTAAGGCTTCGACATCCGGACAGTCTACGATCTGGTTCTTTTTAGTTAAGAACCAATTCCAAAGCTTGTGAGCTAATTCGCCTGGCTGCTGAATTATGCGACTCAAGTCGTCAGCATCCGGTGGCTGGACATAAGTGCCCTGAAAGTTAGCCCTCAAAGCACCTTCCAAATCTTCCCAGGTTCCAATGGAGTTTTCTGGGAGGCTGTTTAGCCAGTGTCATGCTGGTCCTTTCAGCTTTAGAGGAAGATATTTAATGGCGTGGTGATCATCTCCATGAGCCATATGAATGTGGAGAAGGAAATCTTCGATCCAGACGGCCGGATCTGTCGTTCCATCGTATTGTTCGATGTTTACGAGTTTAAACCCTTCCGGAAATTGATGCTCCATGACCTCATCGGTGAAGCATAGGGGGTGTGCGGCCCCTCTATATCGTGCAATGTCATGGCGGAGATCGGCTGACATCTGAGTTCGGTTCTGATCCCGAACATAGTAACGGTTGTCATGTTGGGCTTCATAGCCATTGTCTCGCGCCGGGGCATGGCCCCTTGATGCGTAGATTGATCTAGTCTGACCATCTTTATTGGCTAGGTCGCGTTGCAAGTTGTACATGTATCCCGCGGCTGTCGTCTCCGCGCCTCCTCGGCGAGGGGGTGCGGGTTGGTGTTCCGTTTGATATGCCATTTTATCCCATCCACGTGGTGGTCAGTCTGGTTGGTCTGCCTGATTATACTTTGATGGTATTCTCTCAAGGGCTTCATCATCAAATTGTGGCAGTAGCTTGCTCCTAGGGTAACTTTTAACAGGTCGCCCATGGTCGTATTCTTCAGTGGCCAGGACCTTAGTCCACCTTTCATTCAGCGTATCCTGCTCGGCTTTGAGCTGATGTTGCTTCTTCTTCAGGCTCCGAGCTGTAGCAATGAGTTGTTGCTTAAAGCATTCTTGGTCAAGGGGTTCCTCTGGGACAATGAAGTCTTCCTCGTCGAGGCTAATCTCCTCTTCGGATTCTGGCATATAGTTGTTGTCCTCCACATCTTCATTGCCAGCGTGTCCGGGGCTATATTCACCCTCTTCCCTTTCGTCCTGTTCGGACATGGGCTCGACGGGGTATTCAGGATCTCCGGCATCATCCGGAGTCTCATTATCAATGGTGCATGTATTGCTATCCTTTGCTCGACGCGGTCGTGAGCGGCTCCGCTGACTTCGGTGCTTTGGTGGTTTATCGACGGGTTTGTCCTCATCTGGGCTCAGGTTATCCTCGTTGTTCTTTGGAGTGTCCACCATGTACACATCGTAGGTTGACGTGGCTGTCCAATGCCCCATGACAGGTGGGACTTGGCTTGGTTCGGCGTCGGCATTGTCGCCCATGCCGTCGATGTCTTCGGATGCATAGTCCAACATGTCGGTTAAGTCCTCGACAGTGGCTATTAAGTGGGTGGTGGTGGGGCATAAAATTCCCCTCTCTCAGCCCCCAGTCCATGCTGGGTATAGTTCAGAGGTAAAGCCTCCGTGATGGCGAGAGACTGCATGAAACCCAATGCTTCGTCTAAGAGTGGAAGTGGGACCAAAAACTGTGGATCTGCCGCGCTGAATTCAGCATGGGGCGCCTGATCAGACCCGCTAAATGCAGACTTCGGTGGTTCGGGATGGTTGCCCAGAGCCAAGTATAAGATTGCATCTGGGTCTTCGGTCGGGAGTTCCACAAGGGGAAGAAGTCCGACGGGGCTTATGTTCCCGTGTTCAGACAACAAGACCTGCCCCGGATCTAAGGCCAAGGCGGGTGTGGATAAAGACCCCTGGAGGGATCTCATTGGACGTAGCATCATTGTTGATGAAGAGGTGAGCCATTGATCCTTCTGTCGACGATACAGCGAAGCTCTCTGTGGAAGAACCAACGTCGATGTCAAAACCGGCAGATATCGGGTAGGAGGGCCCAAGTTGTGCGTCTGAGGATCAATGATAACTATGGAGAAGGGACACAATCTTTACCCAGGTTCGAGCCCTCTTAATGGAGGTAAAACCCTACTCCTGCTTGATTATATTTGAGGGTATAGGGGTTACAAGAGTTGATATAGACACCGAAGGGGCTTAGGGTTGTACAAAGTCGGTTTTACAGAAAGGAATAATATATCCGGACACCTATACTTGCCATCCACGCATGTGAGAGTCCACATCGGACATGAGAGATAATCTTCTGTCTTGAATCTTGACGGCCCATCAGTCTGGCCCACATCAATAGACCGGACATCCGAGGACCCCCTAGTCCAGGACTCCCACACCTATTTCGAGTTGCAAATATGAGCAACAGAACAAGTATCAAATATCCAGGCGCTACTACGAGCATTAGTAAGGTACACATCAATAACATGTATATCAAATATACCTTTCACTTTGCCATCCTTCTTATCCGCCAAATACTTGGGGCAGTTCCGCTTCTAGTGACCAGTCCCTTTGCAGTAGAAGCACTCAGTTTCAGGCTTAGGTCCAGACTTGGGCTTCTTCCCGGGAGTAGCAACTTGCTTACTATTCTTCTTGAAGTTCCATTTTTTCCCTTTGCCCTTTTTCTTGAAACTAGTGGTCTTGTTGACCATCAACACTTGATGCTCCTTCTTGATTTCTACCTCCGTAGCCTTTAGCATTGCGAAGAGATCGGGGATCATTTTCATCATCCCTTGCATATTATAGTTCATCACAAAGCCTTTATAGCTTGGTGGCAGTGATTGAAGAACTCTGTCAATGACACAATTATTAGGAAGATTAAGTCCCAGCTGAGCCAAGTGGTTATGGTACCCAGACAATCTGAGTATGTGTTCACTAACAGAACTATTCTCCTCCATTTTGCAGCTATAGAACTTGTTGGAGACTTCATATCTCTCAACTCGGGCATTTGCTTGAAATATTAACTTCAACTCTTGGAACATCTCATATGTTCCATGATGTTCAAAACGTCTTTGAAGTCCCAATTCTAAGACGTAAAGCATGGCACACTGAACTATCAAGTAGTCATCAGCTTTGCTCTGCCAGATGTTCATAACATCAGCTTTGCTCTTCCAGGACGTAATTCTTCTGTGCAGCAATGAGGATAATCCTCAAGTTACGGACCCAGTCCGTGTAATTGCTACCATCGTCTTTCAACTTAGCTTTCTCTAGGAACACATTAAAATTCAAGGGAACTGTAGCACGGGCCTCTACAACAACATAGACGTGCAAAAACTATCAGGACTAAGTTCATGATCAATTAAAATTCAATTAATCATATTACTTAAGAACTCCCACTTCGATAGACATCCCTCTAGTCATCTAAATGATCACGTGATCCAAATCAACTAAACCATGTACGATCATCATGTGAGATGGAGTAGTTTTCAATGGTGAACATCACTATGTTGATCATATCTACTATATGATTCATGTTTGACCTTTCAATCTCAGTGTTCCGAGGCCATATCTGCATATGCTAGGCTCGTCAAGTTTAACCCGAGTATTCTGCACGTGCAAAACTGGCTTGCACCCGTTGTATGTGAACATAGAGCTTATCACACCCGATCATCACGTGGTGTCTCGGCACGACGAACTGTAGCAACGGTGCATACTCAGGGAGAACACTTATACCTTGAAATTTAGTAAGGGATCATCTTATAATGCTACCACAGTACTAAGCAAAATAAGATGCATAAAAGATAAACATCACATGCAATCAAAATGTGTGACATGATATGGCCATCATCATATTATGCTCATGATCTCCATCACCGAAGCATAATCATGATCTCCCTCGCCACCGGCTTGACACCTTGATATCCATCATAGCATCATTGTCGTCTCACCAACTATTTCTACTACAACTATCGCTACCGCTTAGTGATAAAGTAAAGCAATTACATGGCAATTGTATTTCATACAATAAAGCGACAACCATATGGCTCCTACCAATTGCCGATAACTCTGTTACAAAACATGATCATCTCATACAACAATTTATATCACATCATGTCTTGACCATATCACATCACAACAAGCCCTGCAAAAACAAGTTGGACGTCCTCTACTTTGTTGTTGCAAGTTTTACGTGGCTGCTACGGGCTTCTAGCAAGAACCGTTCTTACCTACGCATCAAAACCACAATGATTTTTTGTCAAGTGTGATGTTTTAAGCTTCAACAAGGACTGGACGTAGTCAAACTCGATTCAACTAAAGTTGGAGAAATATACACCCGCCAGCCACCTATGTGCAAAGCACGTTGATAGAACCAGTCTCATGAAAGCGTTCATGTAATGTCAGTCCGGTCCGCTTCATCTAACAATACCGCTGAATCAATGTAAGACGTTGGTGGTAAGCAGTATGACTATTATCGCCCACAACTCTTTGTGTTCTACTCATGCATATAACATCTACGCATAGACCTGGCTCAGATGCCACTGTTGGGGAATGTAGTAATCAAAAAAAGTCCCTACGATCACGCAAGATCTATCTAGGAGATGCATAGCAACGAGACGGGAGAGTGTGTCCATGTACCCACGTAGACTAAAAGCGGAAGCATTTAGTAACGTGGTTGATGTAGTCGAACGTCTTAGCGATCCAACCGATCCAAGTACCGAACGTACGACACCTCCATGTTCAGCACACGTTCAGCATGATGACATCCCTCGAGCTCTTGATCTAGTTGAGGACGAGGGTGAGTTCCGTCAGCATCACGGTGTGGCGATGGTGTTGATGATGTTACCGGCGTAGGACTTCACCTAAGCACTACGACAATATGACCGAGGTGTTAAACTGTGGAGGGGGGCACCGCACACGGCTAAGAGATTGTCTGTTGTGCTTTCGGGTGCCCCCCTGCCCCTGTATATAAAGGAGGGAGGGAGGAGGATGGCGGCCAGGAGGGGCGCGCCTATAGGGGGAGTCCAACTAGGATTCCCAATCCTAGTTGGAGTCCCCTTCCTTTTTCCAAGAGGGGAAGAGAGAGAAGGAGTAGGAGAGGGAGAAGGAAAGAGGGGGGGCGCCCCCTCCTAGTCCAATTCGGACCTGCCATGGGGGCGGGGTATGCGGCCACTGAGGGAGTCTTGGACTAGGGGGTGTCCGGACAGCCGGACTATCATCGTCCGCCGGACTCCAAGACTATGAAGATACAAGATTGAAGACTTCGTCCCGTGTCCGGATGGGACTTTCCTTGGCGTGGAAGGCAAGCTTGGCGATACGGATATGTAGATCTCCTACCATTGTAACCGACTCTGTGTAACCCTAGCCCTCTCCGGTGTCTATATAAACCGGAGGCTTTTAGTCCGTAGGGGACAACAACCATTACAACAATCATACCATAGGCTAGCTTTTAGGGTTTAGCCTCCTTGATCTCGTGGTAGATCCACTCTTATACTACCCATATCATCAATATCAGTCAAGCAGGAGTAGGGTTTTACCTCCATCGAGAGGGCCCGAACCTGGGTAAAAACATCGTGTCCCTTGTCTCCTGTTACCATCCGCCTAGACGCACAGTTCGGGACCCCCTACCCGAGATCCGCCGGTTTTGACACCGACATTGGTGCTTTCATTGAGAGTTCCTCTGTGCCGTCACCGATAGGAAGGATGCCTCCTCCCGTCTTCAAGGATGGTATTTTCGCCAAAGGAGCCCTGGCCACCGGCCAAACTATTTGGCTAGGTGGTTTTCTTATGACCGCCTGTCCGGCCACCGCTTCGACAATGACCTCTCGGGTCGTCAAAAGCAATCTTCACGTCAGCTCGGAATTTGCTGAGCGGCTGGATCCAATAGAGCTCTCGTCCGTAAACGAGCTCTTGGATCGCATCGCCGCCCTGGGAGTCGCTACAGACTACAATCAGATTGGACTTAAAACCGATCTGAGAGAGATTAACTCTCCCCAGGTCACCCACCACGTTGCGGTGGCAGAGGAACAACGCGGCGACTCTTCTCCTATATTGAAAACTAGTCGTGTCCGGGCTGCCGAACCCTCCATGTCGGATTCCCGCGGAGGGACGGACTTCGATCAAGCACTGAACCTAAAGTCAGGCATTGGACCGGACTCATTGGACAATGTTCCACTTTCCAAGCTTCCAAATTCGGAAACTTCTCGGCCCTTGAGCCTTGAGATGGGTAGGGTTCCGGACTCAATTCCACCCACCCGCCCGGACATATGCGATCTATCTCTAATCTAGCAAGAGCCCGCTGAAACAGTACATCATTACTGGGCCAGATTCCTCCTGGTTATGGACAGGATAAAGGACTGCCGAGAGGAAAACGCAATCTCAATCTTTTGCAATAATTGCACGGACGAGGGAATCTTGAACGCCATCAGCCGTCATGAAGTTACACGCTTCGCCGACCTGGCGTCCATAGTACGAAAGTACAGTGTGATGGAGAGTTTCCGGAAAACCAAAATTAAGTTTTGGGACAATCTGGCCCCGAATACAACCCCAGTCCGCAACAAAAGGGTGCATTACACTCAGGCACCGGGTACAAAAACCAAAAAGCAAAAACCCCATAAAGGGCATGGAACCGTACTGGAGGGGTGGCTTAGCGGACCCTGTAAAATTCACAGTACAGAGGGCGCCACCCCAACACATAGCCTTCGAGCATGTTGGATAATACGGCAGGTGGCCAAAAGTGGCGAGGAGCTTCTAGCCCCGGGAAACCACTCCAACAATACCGGTACGGTATCAACAGTCTTCGAGACTTCCGCATCAAATAACATGCGGAAAGGAACAATCCGCAGCCTCGCCGAAATCTACCAAGTAGCAACAACAAATCCATGGAGCGACACAGCCATCACCTTCAACGCCAGCGATGAACCTAAATTCCGAACAGCCCGAGCACCAGCCGCACTGGTACTTAGTCCAATAGTGGACGGCTTTCGACTCACCAAGGTACTCATGGATGGCGGCAGCGGACTAAACCTCATCTACGAGGAAACTCTTCAAAAAATGGAAATAGACTGGAGCCGCATTGAGCGAAGCAGCACAACCTTTAGAGGAATAATCCCTAGCCGGGAAGCGCGCTGCACCGGAAAAATCACATTCGATGTGGTGTTCGGCTCGCCGGACAATTACAGATCCGAAGAAGTCACGTTCCAAGTGGCCCCGTTCAACAGCGGATATCACGCTATATTAGGACGAGAGGCATTCACAATTTTTCAAGCCGTACCCCACTACGGGTACATGAAGCTCAAAATGCCTGGGCCCGGCGGAATAATCACTCTCGTTAGTGATCTGGACATAGCACTCCGCGCCGAAAACAAGACGGCCGCATTAGCCCTGGAGGCACTATCCAAAGCCCTAGCGGCAGAAGAACTCACCGCGCTACGCTCTACGGTGAATAGGGACGATGTAAACCTCGATAAGAGATCCAAGTCCACCTCCTTTAAACCAGCGGACGAAATAGTAAAATTCCAGGTCCATCCAACGGACCCGACAAAGACGGCCTCCATCGGGGCACAGTTGAACCCTGATGTAGACGCCGCACTGCGAGAATTCCTTCGGGAAAATTGGGACATCTTCGCCTGGCACCCTTCAGATATGCCGGGAATCCCACGCAGATTGGCGAGAATTCAAGCCAGTTAAACAGGCTCTTCGACGATTTTCCGAACCCAAAAGACAGGCAATGGGAGAAGAGCTAGCCAAACTATTGGAAGCCGAATTCATCAGAGACATCAAACATCCGGATTGGCTAGCAAACCTGGTAATGGTACCAAAGAAGGACAAATCTTGGCGCCTATGTGTCGATTTTAAAGACCTCAACAAGGCTTGCCCAAAGGATCCCTTCCCCCTCCCTCGCATCAACCAGGTAATCGATGCTACCGCAGGACACGATTCATTGTGCTTCCTTGACGCATACTCCGGCTACCATCAAATCAAGATGGCAGAAGCGGACCAAGCCGCAACGGCATTCATCACTCCATACGGACCATTCTGCTTCAACACGATGCCCTTCGGACTTAAAAACGCCGGCGCAACATATCAGCGCATGATTCAAACATGTCTGGCCACCCAGATCGGCAAACCAGTAGAGGCATACATAGACGACATAGTCGTCAAAACCAAACACGTAGAAACTCTAGTAGACGACTTGAGGCTCACATTCGAAAACCTCAGAGCATATGACATCAAGCTGAATCCGAAAAAATGTGTTTTCAGCGTACCAGCCGGAAAGCTCCTGGGCTTCATTGTATCCGGCAGAGGAATTGAAGCAAACCCAGCCAAGATCCGAGCTCTGTCACAGCTGGATATCCCAAAGGACCTCAAACAAATACAAAAATTGACTAGATGCATGGCAGCTCTAAGCCGCTTTATCTCCCGCCTAGGAGAAAAGGTGTTGCCCCTCTACCGCCTCCTTAGGCGCACCGAACACTTCGAGTGGACGGATGCTGCCACCACCGGACTCGAAGAAATAAAAGCCATATTGGCAACAAATCCGGTCCTGGCTGCGCCCAACCTGGGCGAACCAATGTTGTTATACATCGCAGCAACACATCAAGTTGTAAGCGCGGTACTCGTCGTCGAACGAGAGACAGAAGGGCATAAATTCCCTCTTCAAAAACCAGTGTACTACGTATCCACGGTGTTAACCCCCTGCAAGTCCTGTTACCCGCACTATCAAAAGATAGCGTATGCGGTGTTCATGGCATCCCGGAAGCTCCGACACTACTTTCAAGAGTGTTCGATAACAGTGGCATCCGAAGTACCCCTCAACGACATAATAAACAACCGCGACGCGACGGGCAAGATTGCAAAATGGGCCATTGAGCTCTTACCATTCGATATAACTTACAAACCTCGGCGAGCTATAAAGTCACAAGTTTTGGCTGACTTTGTCGCTGAATGGACCGAAGCCGAACTCCCTAAAGAGTACGGCGCATACTCGAATTGGATTATGCACTTCGACGGCTCTAAAATGTTGGCCGGATTGGGGGCTGGCGTCGTATTGACGTCGCCAACCGGGGACACAGTCCAATACGTACTTCAGATAATGTACACGGACTCCAACAACGCAGCCGAATACGAGGCCCTTTTACATGGCCTCCGGATGGCAATCTCCATGGGCATTCAACGCCTAGAGGTGCACGGGGATTCAAACCTTGCAATATCCCAAGTAAATGGAGACTTTGATGCCAAGGATCCGAAAAATGGCAGCATATTGTAACACTGTCCTAAAAATGTCAGCTCGGTTTGACGGACTTGAATTCCACCACGTAGCCAGGGATAATAACCAAGCGGCCGACGTATTGGCACGCATCGGCGCAAAACGTGACGCTGTACCTCCAAACATCTTCCTGGAACGGCTGTTTAAGCCATCCGTACTATGGGAAGAGGAGTCCGGAAATAACAAATCGGAAGCAGTCGTACCAACCGACACAGAGCAATCTGACATAACCGGCGATTCAGCCGATGAAATAACACCTTCAGCCCACGACATAATGGCAGTAATCGCCCCGTGGACAGAGCCATTCCTAGCCTACTTGCTTAGGCAGAAACTTCCCGAAGACCAAAACGAGGCCCGCTGCATAGTCCGGCAATCTAAAGCCTACAAGGTCCATGAGGGAGAACTCTATAAGAAAAGCACAACCGGAGTCCTTCAAAGGTGTATCTCCGAAGAGGAAGGGCGAATCCTTCTTGCTGAAATTCATGCCGGACTAGGCGGACACCACGCAGCAGCTCGGGCCCTTGTAGGAAAGGCATTCCGTACAGGATTTTATTGGCCGACGGCCCGGGCAGATGCTCAGGACTTAGTCCGAAGTTGCGTTGGTTGTCAGCTCTTTTCTAATCAGAGCCATATGCCATTACCTGGCCGTTCGCGGTCTGGGGGCTTGACATGGTTGGACCCCTTAAAGGGGGAACCCACAAGCAAAGGTACCTATTGGTCATGGTGGATAAATTCACCAAATGGATAGAGGCCAAGCCAGTTAAAATGGCAGAGTCCGGACCAGTGATAGACTTCATATCCGGGGTAGTACACCGTTATGGTGTCCCCCACAGCATAATCACCGATAACGGCACGAACTTCACGGCCGACGAGGTTAAATCATGGTGCAAAAATATGGGCATTAAGCTCGATTACGCTTCAGTCTATCATCCTCAAACCAACGGTCAAGTGGAACGAGTGAACGATCTAATAATGAGTGGCATCAAACCCAGACTAGTGCGGTCACTTACGAAATCTGACACGCACCGGGTAGAGGAGCTCGACTCCATACTTTGGGGGCTGCGGACAACGCCCAACCATACTACCGGATTCACACCATTTTTTATGGTATACGGCGCAGAGGCAGTTCTGCCCTGCGACATCATTCATGACTCACCTCGAGTGTGCATGTATGAAGAAAGAGAAGCCGAGCTGGATCGGCAGGACAGCTTGGACGCATTGGAGGAAGAACGCGACGTCGCCAAGGCTCGTTCCGCATTCTATCAGCAGCAGGCTCGAAGATATCAAAGCAGAGAAGTACGGGCCAAGACTTACAACGTTGGCGAACTAGTTCTACGCCTGCCGGACAAGAAAAAGGACAAACTCAAGCCCAAATGGGAGGGCCCTTTCATTATCGATCAAGTCCTGACCGGCAGAGCGTACCATCTACGAAATGCGTCGGACAACCGACTCGAGCCGAACCCATGGAACACAGCCCGCCTCCGAAGATTCTATGCCTAGCGCCGGACTAAGAGTTCGTCCCCTTCCCCTGTCCAAACTTTTACATTTCAGCTGTCTTTTGTTTCTCTTTCTTCTCTCAACCTTTTTTCTAAAAAGCCCTTAAAGTCCTACTGGCGCATTGTTCGCACACACTTGATGTGCCATCCACAATCATTATACCTGGGGGCTGCTTTACCAGAAGCTTAATTATAAGGGCTTCATGCCCAGCACATGTGTCAAGCTTCCACATGTACCTTTTATTCACCATTATATGCATCGATATGACTTAAGTTTTGGCCAAGCTGGGTTGCCTGGCTCCTGTGCTTACCCCTACGTTCCCGATTATTCGGCTAGGAGGTAAAGGGAGCACCTCTGCGATTGTTACTGCCGGGTCAGCCAGATGTGTACCTCAGACTGGGTGAAGCCGAAAGCTAGCGTTCTTAAGGGAATATTCGGTCGGTGACTTGAAAGATGATTCTTTACCTACTTACTTATCTGCCCCTAGATGTTTTTATGCTCTTTTCGCAGACCGGACATGCACTTTAGGGCATGCCTCCCAGGGAAAGGAACCCTTAACGGAACTATTCTCCCTGGAAGATGTTTCTTACTAACCATGTAATATAACATAACTAGTCAGGCACTTGTCTGATAAAGCACTAATGACCCCTACGCCTGGTCTCCATGCATGTCCCGGTTGTTTCTGAATCGAGAAGGTATTCGGACACACTCCGGACTCTAGGGTCCCGAGGTTGAAGCGAAAAGGTCGGCAAAGACAAACGATCTACAATCCAGCTAGAGGGCATTTTACATGTCATTTTAAAATACATTGTCAAATCGATTGACTGTATTCCTCCTCAATCCCGTCTAACAGGCTGTCTAAATTACAGTCCCGTTGGGAAAATTTAGCGGCCAATTCTACTTGGCCGTATACTAAACTCACAGGGATCTCCTTCCCATCGGGCCCCACAGGTCCGACCTCGGCCATATGGTTGGGATCCGCCTTCTTGTACCGCGTCTTCACCATGGCCCAGGCCTCCCTGGGACCTTGGCAGCAGGCCGAAATCTTCCATAAACGGAAGCGCTGCCGCATTCCCTGAAGCTTCTCCGCAAGCTCCCCAAGGCCCTCGGGCAGGGAAAGGGCCGGCCATAAAGCCTGGACGACGCTGCTCATTGCCTGCCGAACTCGTTCGAGCAGCTGCAACAGTTCGGGAAGTTGATCACCCGTCGATACGGGCATCTCCTCTGCAGGGCGACCTGTGAGTATACCTACAGACATATTTTGTCAATTGACTTTCTCGCCGAACTCTTCTTTTCAAAGGAGTTCCCTCAAGCACTTACTATAGATGCCGCGACGAAGCCGTTGATTCTCCTTAACGGAGCCAGACAACTCGGCCCGAACACCTTTTAGCTCTTCTCCGAGCTGGGCGTGGGCATCCTGGAGCTTGTTCCTTTCCTGCTGCACTTTATTCAGCACCCTCTCGCCGGCCTTCAGCTAGCGCAGTAGTTCTTGCCTGTCCGGATCTTGTCCGGCAGCACCTGCAATGTCATTATTAGACTTGCGCGCACGCCGCACACCGCTTATATTTTTAAAATAATGTGTTACCAGGAGGGGTCTTTGTGTTTCCTCCTGCGGCAGCAAGTGCGGCCTCGAGTTGGGCCTTGCACTCTTGCAGCTCCTGAGACAGTTGGGTATTCTTCTCCGTAAGATCCTGCGTTTCAAATGATCCTTAAATCAGTTAATTTAACTACTTTAAGTCTCGGGGGCTACTCGCATATACAACTATTAAATTCTCTTACCCGTATGTCTTTTACATACTGCTCTGTGGCTCTGGTAAAACCATCTTGAGCAGCATGGAGGTGCGCGTCCCCCGTGTTAAAGGCATTCAACGCCTCAGGGGAGAAGCACGCGTCACGAAATACTGTCCGGCGGCGCCTGTGGTTCATGGTGCTCTCCACCTCAGACTTGGTGGCGGACAGTCTGTCGGCATCCTCCATTGGAGGAGTGTCCGGCTCGCGCCTTGCGCTCGCCTCCCCCTCCAGACCAGGTGCTAGAGCCTGGCTGGTAGAGGTTGGATTGGCAACCTCTACGCCCGCAGTCCGGCGGGCGCTTTTTCTCCTACAAAAGTCATGAGCACTCAAACGCTTCCTAAGAACGTTGCTCCAAATAATGAACTGTGAGCTATACCTTTGCGGTGACGTTTCAATCCGCGCCGCGCTCCTCTTCTGTCCGCTGGTCCGGGCTGGCCTTTGTTGGTCAGCCGCCGCAGGCTCGGCTTCCCGCCTTGAAGGCGCTTCCTGCAAAACACCATCGTATGCGAAGGTCAGAAATGAGCAAGGAGGAAATAATGGTGTCGGGACTTCGGTCACAATCACCTGGGAAGCCGGATATAGTCCGGGGTAGTCAGCCGTAATGGCAACTAAAGCATTGTCCATGCTGAGCTGGTGGAACACCCCGTCGATTAGCTCCACCTTTATGTCTGGATCCTCTTCGGAGGCCGGATCCTGGGATCTATCTGCATCCTCGGGTTGCGGAGCTGGACTTAGCATGTCCTCCACAACCCGACGCAGCTCCTACGTCGAAAAACATAAAAGATACCCTGGCTTTTCGCATTCGTGCGACGCGTGGAAGATGGCCATTATTGGGCGTGGAAGCCAAGAAGCGCGACATTGATGAGGAAGCCAGACACTATTCGGCAGGTACATGGAACTTAAGGGAGAACCCGCCTTGCAACGCCGAAGACTATAAACGCGCTGGACTTATCGTCATTGAAGCCTGGTTCGGGGGCTACTGAGGGAGTCCTGGACTAGGGGGTGTCCGGACAGCCGGACTATCATCGTCCGCCGGACTCCAAGACTATGAAGATACAAGATTGAAGACTTCGTCCCGTGTCCGGATGGGACTTTCCTTGGCGTGGAAGGCAAGCTTGGCGATATGGATATGTAGATCTCCTACCATTGTAACCGACTCTGTGTAACCCTAGCCCTCTCCGGTGTCTATATAAACCGGAGGGTTTTAGTCCGTAGGGGACAACAACCATTACAACAATCATACCATAGGCTAGCTTTTAGGGTTTAGCCTCCTTGATCTCGTGGTAGATTCACTCTTGTACTACCCATATCATCAATATAAATCAAGCAGGAGTAGGGTTTTACCTCCATCGAGAGGGCCCGAACCTGGGTAAAAACATCGTGTCCCTTGTCTCCTGTTACCATCCGCCTAGACGCACAGTTCGGGACCCCCTACCCGAGATCCGCCAGTTTTGACACCGACAGCCACCCTGCAGCCCTCCTATCCTTTCCACTAAAGCCCATTAAGGCCCACTACTTCCCTCGGGGGGTTCCGGTAACCTCCAGTACTCCGAAAAATGCCTGAACCTTTCCGAAACCTTTCTAGTGTCCGAACATAACCTTCCAATATATCAATATTTATGTCTCGACCATTTCAAGATTCCTCGTCATGTCTGTGATCTCATTCGAGAATCCAAACAAACTTCGGTCATCAAAGACACATAACTCATAATACAAATCATCATTGAATGTTAAGCATGCAGACCCTACAGGTTCGAGAACTATGTAGACATGATTGAGATACATCTCTGGTCAATAACCAGGAACCTGGATGCTCATATTGACTCCTACATATTCTATGAAGATCTTTATCGATCAAACCACATAACAACCTACGTTGTTCCCTTTGTCATTGGTATGTTACTTACCTGAGATTCGATCGTCGGTATCATCATACCTAGTTCAATCTTGTTACCGGCAAGTCTCTTTACTCGTTCCGTAATGCTTCATCCCATAACTAACTCATTAGTCACATTGCTTGCAAGGCTTATAGTGATGAGCATCATCGAGAGGGTCCAGAGATACCTCTCCGATACACGGAGTGACAAATCCTAATCTCGATCTATGCCAACCCAACAAACACCTTCGGAGACACATGTAGAGCATCTTTATAATCACCCAGTTACGTTGTGACATTTAATAGCACACAAGGTATTCCTCCGGTATTCGGGAGTTGCATAATCTCATAGTTTGAGGAACATGTATAAGTCATGAAGAAAGCAGTAGCAATGAAACTGCAACGATCATAATGCTAAGCTAACGGATGGGTCTTGTCCATCACATCATTCTCCCAATGATGTGATCCCGTTCATCAAATGACAACGCATGTCTATGGTTAGGAAATATAACCATCTTTGATTAACGAGATAGTCAAGTAGGGGCATACTAGGGACACTATGTTTTGTCTATGTATTCACACATGTAGTAAGTTTCCCGTTAATACAATTCTAACATGAATAATAAACATTTATCATGATATAAGGAAATATAAATAACAACTTTATTATTGCCTCTATGGCATATTTCCTTCAGTCTCCCACTTGCACTAGAGTCAATAATCTGGATTACACAATAATGATTCTAACACCCATGGAGTCTTGGTGCTGATCATGTTTTGCTCATGGAAGAGGCTTAGTCAACGGGTCTGCAACATTCAGATCTATATGTATTTTGCAAATCTCTATGTCTCCCTCCGCAACTTGGTGCCAGATGGAATTGAAGCATCTCTTGATGTGTTTGGTTCTCTTGTGAAATCTGGATTCCTTTGCCAAGGCAATTGCACCAGTATTGTCACAAAAGATTTTCATTGGACCCGATGCACTAGGTATAACACCTAGATCGGATATGAACTCCTTCATCCAGACTCCTTCATTTGCTACTTCCGAAGCAGCTATGTACTCCGCTTCACACGTAGATCCCGCCACGACGCTCTGCTTGGAACTTCACCAACTGACAGCTCCACCATTCAATATAAATATGTATCCAGATTGTGACTTAGAGTCATCCGGATCAGTGTCAAAGCTTGCATCAACGTAACCATTTTCGACAAGCTCTTTGACACCTCCATAAACGAGAAACATATCCTTAGTCCTTTTCAGGTATTTCAGGATTTTCTTGACCGTTGTCCAGTGCTCCACTCCTGGATTACTTTGGTACCTCCCTGCTGTACTTATAGCAAGACACACATAAGGTCTGCTACACAGCATTGCATACATGATAGACCCTATGGCTGAAGCATAGGGAATGACTTTCATTTTCTCTCTATCTTCTGTAGTGGTCGGGCATTGAGTCTGACTCAACTTCACACCTTGTAACACAGGCAAGAACCTTTTCTTTGACTGGTCCATTTTGAACTTCTTCAAAACTTTATCAAGTTATGTGCTTTGTGAAAGTCCAATTAAGCGCCTTTATCTATCTCTATAGATCTTGATGCCTAATATATAAGCAACTTCACCGAGGTCTTTCATTGAAAAACTCTTATTCAAGTATCCTTTTATGCTATCTAGAAATTCTGTATCATTTCCAATCAACAATATGTCATCCACATATAATATTAGAAATGCTACAGAGCTCCCACTCACTTTCTTGCAAATACAGACTTCTCCAAAAGTCTGTATAAAACCATATGCTTTGATCACACTATCAAAGCGTTTATTCCAACTCCGAGAGGCTTGCACCAGTCCATAAATGGATCGCTGGAGCTTGCACACTTTGTTAGCACCCTTTGGATTGACAAAACCTTCTGGTTGCATCATATACAACTCTTCCTCAAGAAATCCTTAAGGAATGCAGTTTTGACATCCATCTGCTTCACTTATATCTTTTGATATAGGCAATTTTGCTCTAGTTCTTAACTTATATATTTTTAGAGCACGGCGGTGGTTTTATTTATAGAAATTGTTGAACTCTCATGCTTCACTTATATTATTTTGAGAGTCTTTTTAGATAGCATGGTAATTTGCTTTGGTTGTAAATTTAGTCTTAATATGATAGGCATCCAAGAGGGATATAATAAAAACTTTCATATAAAGTGCTTTGGATACTATGAGAAGTTTGATTCCTTATGATTGTTTTGAGATATGAAGAGGGTGATATTAGAGTCATGCTAGTAAGTAATTGTGAATTTCAGAAATACTTATGTTGAGGTTTGTGATTCCCGTAGCATGCACGTATGGTGAACCATTATGTAACGAAGTTGGAGCATGAAGTATTTATTGATTGTCTTCCTTATGAGTGGTGGTCGGGGACGAGTGATGGTCTTTTCCTACCAATCTATCCCTCTAGGAGCATGCGCGTAGTACTTTGTTTTGATGACTAATAGATTTTTGCAATAAGTATATGAGTTATTTATGACTAATGTTGAGTCCATGGATTATACGCACTCTAACCCTTCCACCATTGCTAGCCTCTCTTGTGCCGCGGAACTTTCGTCGGTACCATACACCCACCATATACCTTCCTCAAAACAGCCACCATACCTACCTATTATGGCACTTCCATAGCCATTTTGAGATATATTTCCATGCAACTTTCCACCGTTCTGTTTATTATGACACGCTTCATCATATTGCTTGGCAAGATCATGTAGTTGACATCATATTTGTGGCAAAACCACCTTCATAATTCTTTCATAGATGTCACTCTTGAGTCATTGTACATCCCGATACACTGCCGGAGGCCTTCATATATAGTCATATTTTTGTTCTAAGTATCGAGTTGTAATTTTTCGAGTTGTAAGTAGAAAGAAGTGTGATGATCATCATTATTAGAGCATTGTCCCATGTGAGGAAATAAAAAAGAGGCCAAAGAAGCCAAACAAAAAATGAGAGAAAAAGAGAGAAGTGGCAATGTTACCATCCTTTTTCCACACTTGTGCTTCAACGTAGCACCATGGTCTTCATGATAGAGAGTCTCCTATTTTGTCACTTTCATATACTAGTGGGAATTTTTTATTATAGAACTTGGCTTGTATATTCCAATGATGGGCTTCCTCAAATTTCCCTAGGTCTTCATGAGCAAGCAAGTTGGATGCACACCCACTTAGTTTTTATTTTTGAGCTTTGATAAACTTATAGCTCTAGTGCATCCGTTGCATGGCAATCCCTACTCACTCACATTGATATCTATTGATGGGCATATCCATAGCCCATTGATACGCCTAGTTGATGTGAGACTATCTCCCTCTTTTTGTCTTCTCCACAACCACCATATTATATTCCACCTATAGTGCTATGTCCATGGCTCACGCTCATGTATTGCGTGAAAGTTGAAAAGGTTTGAGAACACCAAAAGTATGAAACAATTGCTTGTCCTGTCATCGAGTTGTGCATGATTTGAGTATTTTGTGTGATGAAGATGGATCATAGCCATACTATATGATTTTGTAGGGATAACTTTCTTTGGCCATGTTGTTTTTAGAAGACATAATTGCCTTATTAGTATGCTTGAAGTATTATTGTTTTTATGTCAATATTAAACTTTTGTTTTGAATCTTATGGATCTGAACATTCATGCCACAATAAAGAAAAATTACATGGATAAATATGTTAGGTAGCATTCCACATCAAAAAATTCTGTTTTTATCATTTACCTACTCGAGGACGAGCAGGAATTAAGCTTGGGGATGCTTGATACGTCTCCAACGTATATATAACTTTTTATTGTTCCATGCTATTATATTATCTGTTTTCGATGTTTTATATGCATTAATACGCTATTTTATATTATTTTGGGACTAACCTATTAACCTAGAGCCTAGTGCCAGTTTTTGTTTACCCCTTGTTTTTGAAATTCGCAGAAAAGGAATACCAAACGGAGTCCAAACGGAATGAAACCTTTGCGATGATTTTTATTGGACCAGAAGACACCCAGGAGACTTGGAGATCAAGCCGGAAGAGCCACAAGGCGGCGACAAGGGGGGAGGGTGCGCCCAGGGAGGGTAGGGCATGCCCCCTGCCTTGTGGGCCCCTCGTGACTCCCCTGACCTAATTTTTCATCCTATATATATTCCCAAATATCCCCAAATCATGAGAGGCATCCACGAAAACACTTTTCGGCCGCCGCAACCTTCTGTATCCATGAGATCCCATCTATGGGCCTTTTTCGGCATCCTGCTGGAGGCGGATTCGATCATGGAGGGCTTCTACATCAACTCTATTGCCCTTTCGATGAAGCATGAGTAGTTTACCTCAGACCTACGGGTCCATAGCTATTAGCTAGATGGCTTCTTCTCTCTCCTTGCTTCTCAATACCATGTTCTCCTTGATGTTCTTGGAGATCTATCTGATGTAATCTTCTTTTGCGGTGTGTTTGTCGAAATCCGATGAATTGTGGATTGATACATCTCCAACGTATCTATATTTTTTGATTGTTTGATGCTATTATAGTGTCCATATTGGATGTTTCATATGCATTTATATGCTATTTTATATGATTTTTGGGACTAACCTATTAACCTAGAGCCCAGTGCCAGTTTCTGTTTTTTCCTTGTTTTTGAGTTTTACAGAAAAGGAATACAAAACGGAGTCCAAATGACCTGAAAATTTACGGTGATTGTTTATGGATCAGAAGAATACCCCGAAGCAAAAGATTTGGGCCAAAAGAGTTTCGAGTCAACTACATGGGTGGAGGGCGTGCCCTACCCCCCGGGAGGGTTCTCCAGTCTTGTCGTTGACTTGTGGACCCTCCTGACGTGAAACCGACGCCAAAAATTCCAATAAATATAGAAACCCCCGAAAAGAAACCTAGATCGGGAGTTCCGCCGCTGCAAACCTTTGTATCCATGAAAACCCAATTGGGACCCTGTTCCAGCACCCTGCCAAAGGGGGAATCCATCACCGGTGGCCATCTTCATCATCCCGGCGATCTTCATGACAAGGAGGGAGTAGTTCACCCTCGGGGTTGAGGGTATGTTCCAGTAGCTATGTGTTTGATCTCTCTCTCTCTCTCTCTCTCGTGTTCTTGATTTGGCACGATCTTGATGTATCACGAGCTTTGTTACTATAGTCGGATCATATGATGTTTCTCCCCCTCTATCTCCTTGTGATGAATTGAGTCTTTTCCTTTGAGGTTTTGTTATGTCAGATTGAATCTTTGGATGTGAGAGCACTTGATGTAAGTCTCGTGATGGGATATCTATGGTGGAAATGGCATGTTCTATTGATCCAGTTGATGTATGTTTTGGTTATCAACTTGCGGATTCCCGTGGTGACATTGGGGTAATCTATGCATAGGGGTTGGTACGCGTTTTCATATTCCCTTTCTCTAGTAGAAATCTCGGGATGTCTTGAAGTTCTTTGTGTTGGATTGAATATTATGAATCTGAAGTTGTTTGATGCATATCATATAATTGACCCACGGATAATTGTGGTGACATTGGAGTATCTAGGTGATATTAGGGTTGATTGATGTGTGTCATAAGGTGTTATTTTAGTACGAACTCTAGGGCTATTTGTGACACTTATAGGAATAGCCCAATAGATTGATCAGAAAGAATAACTTTGAGGTGGTTTTGTACCCTACAATAATCTCTTCATTTGTTCTCCTCTATTAGTGACTTTGGAGTGACTCTTTGTTGCATGTTGAGGGATTGTTATATGATCTAATTATGTTATCATTGTTGAGAGAACTTGCAGTAGTGAAAGTATGAACCCTAGGCCTTGTTTCCAAGCATTGCAATACCGTGTTCGCTCACTTTTATTTACTTTTTACCCTGCTGTTTTTATATTTTTAGATTACAAAAACCTATATCTACCATCCATATTATGTTTGTATCACCATCTCTTCGCTGAACTAGTGCACCTATATAATTTACCATTGTATTGGGTGTGTTGGGGACACAAGAGACTCTTTGGTATTTGGTTGCAGGGGTTGTTTGAGAGAGACCATCTTCATCCTACGCCTCCCATGGATTGATAAACCTTAGGTTATCCACTTGAGGGAAATTTGCTACTGTCCTACAAAACTCTACGCTTGGAGGCCCAACGTGAGTCTACAAGAAGAAGGTTGCGTAGTATACATCAAGCTCTTTTCTAGCGCTGTTGCTGGGGAGGTTAGTGCTTGAAGGTATATCTTTAGATCTTGCAATTCAATCTTTTAGTTTCTTGTTTTATCACTACTTTAGTCTATAAAAGAAAACAAAAAATGGAATTGAGGGTGCCTCATATGCTTCATCTTTTTAATATCTTTCATAAAAATTATGGAAAGGAAAATTGTGCTCAAGTGTTATAAAAAGAAGTCTATAATATGTTTGGCATACAATCTTTGTATGATGAGCATGATTGCAATATTGTTAGTATGAATTCCTTGAATATGCGTGATTCTAATGATATGCAAAGCCACGAGCTTGGGGATGCTACGTTTGATGAAGATGATATTTTTTGTCCCCCAAGTTTTGATGAGCAAAATTATTATGATGAAAGCATGCCTCCTATCTATTATGATTATATTGATGAAAGTGGGTTTGGAAGAGTGTCAACTTTAGGAAGTAATTATCCCACTATTTTGGAGGGTGTTGAATCTTACTGTGATAATTATGAAAGTGGATTTGGAGAGGTCATGACTTTATTTAGTGATGAATCCACTATTTTGGAAGATGTTCCAATTGATTATTAGAACAAAGTTGCTATCTATGATGATTATTGGGATGACATGTTTGCTATAAATAATAATTATAACCATGAAACTTGTCATCTTGATTTTAATTTTCAATTGGATTAGGCCTCACATGATACTTATTTTGTTGAGTTCGCTCCCACTACTATTCATGAGAATAATTTTTCTTATGTGGAGTGTAGTAAAATTTCTATGCTTGTAGATCATGAAAAGAATGATTTATGTGATGGTTATATTCATGATGCTACTGAAAATTATTATGAGGGATGTGGCACCCCGATCCGCATGGAGCAGTGGGCCTTCGCACGTCAGCCTAGGATAACACCTGACGCACGACAGGTCCATGATACAATATTCCAGGTACAATAATATTCATCAAATACATGTATAGAGGATTACATCATTGATGAATAACAATCATCTGGCATAGCTCTAAGGCTATCTAAATGGCGGCGGAAGTCTTGGTTTGGCAGCATATCGACTCTGGCTAGGCTCCACAACTCGCAGGATTGGCAAGGTTACGGCCTAGCACGACGGAACAAGCGTACAATTCGGGAATGACCTACAAAACTGGCATGACACGCCAGGTCAGTACATTGAATGTACTTGCACGACAACCAAATACATAGCATCCAAACAAATAGATGACAAAGCAAGAACCAAGCATCTGCAACAACCTATCTCATAGCAGAAACTAAGCATGGCATGATATTAATTAGAGACATAGATCAAATAAGCATCAGCATTATAGCATCTACTAGCATGGCAATAACATGACATATCAAAAACATGCTTCTAACATGGCAATGACATAACATGGCATAGCATAGCATATCAAAACATGGCATAGTCTAGCAGTTCAATCAAAGCATGGCATGGCATCATGAAACCATGCTGAAAATAAACTACCAGTTACCTCCCGTGAAGACATATTGTATTAACCTTATGCAACAATCTCTTACTCTGCCACAGCTCCTCAAATCAAGCTCATGACTCACCGAGATATCATCTCGTGATCTTATCAACACATCACCGTGACTTTTCACGACTATCTCATAGTCCTAGTCACCACATTATTTATCGCACTTTAGTTACCACATTAGTTATTTCAGGTTTTATCCTCCATTTCGACCAAGACCCGATAGTGTGACCTACTATGAACTGTGCCCATGACCGAGGACGCGGCTACCGATAGATTAAACACACACTCTGCAGAGGTAGCGCACTTTACCCACACCACGGAACCCATGGCCTCGCACTCCCATTCGGGTGGACCAACGGCGTTCCGACAAAACCGATCTATTGCCCATGACACTCTCCTGGACACTCCGACCAACTCCCCTTTGGGCTAAGTCATGGGTGGCCTCATGACTACCAAAGGCATCAATGGCCACCGTCGTGGCAAAATAAACGGTCCCAAACGGGGACATGAGCTCAAAAAATCAAACCTGGGCAGACAAGGTTTATGTCCGCCTACCTGATCAGGGTAGCGCGCACCCATAACCTTCCCTCTTTGGAGGCACCAGTGAGAGGCATGACAACAGACCCAGCTAGGGCCTTCCCATAAAAGGCAAATGTGGCTGCACTCGAGAAAGCTCGATTTGGTGGCACTATGACTCGATCCCATTGATGACGGAGGAGGTTTATTATTAAGTCATATTATTAACTTCTCCACCATCATCAACATTATGAGCATATTTAACAAGAATGCAATAATGAACATGAAGCATACAAATGCATTAACAAAATACCAAGCTTCTCAAGTGAACAACTATAGCATATGAAACATGGCAATACCAAGTACTAGAAATCGCATGAGTGTAACAGGATCATCATAGCATCGATACTACCGACATGAAACTAAACCAAACAGAGGCATGATATTATCAACTACAACATCCAACTAGCCTACCAAAATATATCAGGAAATATCAAACCTGCATGGCACACAACACAACATATAGCATGACTGAAATAATGGCACACGAAACAGACAAGACACTACTGCAACTAAAGACACACACGAGGTGCAAGCAAAGTCAACATGCAAGTTCAGGGCTCATGATAAGAGGTTGGCTTGCTTGGGGGTCGAAGAATACTCTGGGAAGGGATACGATCACCTCGCGGAAAAATTTGTCGGAGAGGGGTTCGCTATCAGAGGGGCTGGATTAGGGCAAGGGCAAAATGGGTATTTTCAGAATGTAAAAACATCAAGAAAATAGTCCCATCATAAAGAGCTCGACGAACAAAGAACATGAGCGTTGTAATCACCTCAAACGGAGTTACGGTTGAAAAGTTGTGGCCGTTCGTTCATTAGACATAAAAACAGACAGAATTCGTCCATTTCTGGCCTTAACGGGCGAACGTTCACAATTTAACCGCTTCAGCTGGCGGGCTAGGCAGAAAGCGCATTCTCCAGAGTACGCCTTCGCGAAGAGAAAGCGTATTCCAGCCTGAGGCGCAGTAGAATACGCCTTCGCCTAGGGAAGACGCACTTCGCCGACTATGCCTCCACTTAAACAGGTCAACGGGCCCGCCCTGGTCAGCGATGAGAGGCTGACGCGCGGGGCCCACCTCAAATCCTTCTCTCTATCCTCCCAGTCGTCTTCTCCATCGCGATACAGAAATAGGGGCGCTGGGGGCGGGCCGCCCGCTATCCTGGTCGTCGCCTTGCCGCCCGAGGGGGCCGGCGGTGAGCTCAGGGGCTTGGCCGCTCATATCCGCACCCGCTGGTGACCGTGGGGCTGCTTGAGATGGCCTGTAGCGCTGGTGCCATGGAAAGCCGCAGCGACGGTAGAGCTCAAAGGTGAGGTCCGCGCCGGCGGGGCTTGCAGGAGGAACTAGGGGGATGCGGCGGCTTGAGACACTCCAATGGAGGGCACGAATGCCAAAGAAACGAAGGGGAAAGGCCATGGGGCTGGAGTGGCAGAGAGGGATCGGGCGGCGGTGTCTCGGCCAGAGGAGGGCATGGGGGCTCCAAGGCAGGTGGAGAGGTTCGGGGAGGGGTTGTGGACTACGAGGAAGCTCGAGGGCTACTTACATAGCCGCGGGGAAGGCTCAAGAAGAGGGGAGAGGTGGCAAACGGCTGGCGACGTGTCCATGCTTCGGCGACGGGCGCGATGTCGGCAGGCGCGGCCAAGGCTCATGGGAAGCGGCGGGAAGGCGATGAGGGGGGAACCAGACGAGCAGCAGAGGCTCACGGGGCTGCGCAATGCCAAGGGGGCTTAGGGAGGAAGAAGATAGAGGAGGAAGACCACGGTGCACACGGGCAGGAACTGTTCGGCAACGGCGACGGCATGACGAGGAAGAAAACAAAGAGGAAAAGAAGTCCAGGGGAAGAGAATGTCAAGGCTGAGCTATTGGACAAGCTGGGATGAGCCAGAACCGACCGGGGCAGCTCTACCGACGCCAACAATGGCTAGACCACCGTTTTGGCCAGCATTGCCCGTGGTCACCAAGGACAACGCACGCTCAGGCCTCCTACTTCATGCCAAACCTTGTTAGCAGTGAAGTCCTTCCAAGGTGCACTAAAACTGAAGTGATGGCACGGACAGAGGCGTAGTGAGCAGAGGGAACCAAGCTCCATAAGTTTGTTGTAGCAAACTTGACCACATCTGTGTGATTAACACAGTGAGGCTTAGAGAGAAACTTGATGTCTGGGAGGATTAGGTTAGCAAGGACTACAGACCTTCTAAGTTGGAGGGTATTTGGACCAGCATTTAACATAGCTGCAGTACAACTGCTAATTCTAGTCTAGAAAATATATGAGGAAGAAGCACACACTAGGAGTGTTGGATGGGGATATAACTTGGCAAACCTTAATGATTTCGACATATATAGATGCTGTAAAAAGATCATACCAAATGGATTTGCCAAAATGCTACTTGTTTCACAAACATCTCCTCTGTCCAAAAACTTGGGAAAATTCTAGGAAAATATTGGCTAAATGAAATGAGCCAAACTCTTGTGGAGGTTGATCATATGGATAGGAGAAGGCTTGGAAATATTTTCAGCCATAATGGATCAAGATAAAATATACTTGCTTCACAAACTAAAAATTTGGACAGAAACCAAGAATTGCTCCTGTGCTCACATAGCTCAATGGAATGAGCTGAATTTTGGTGGAGGATAATGATTTGGGATACTTGAGATGCTGGTAGAGTTTCATCCCATTTGGATACTCTATGAAGGTACTACCTTCACAAAGTTGCATTCTGGTCAGAAACTTTGAAAATTGCACAGGGAGCTAGGATGAATGGATTGATCTGATCTTTTGTATCCATGGGTGATTTATCAATGTTAATCACCCTGCAAAATTGCAGCTCAATTAGAATTAGTAATAAAGCACTTCCTTTGCAAAATTTTAGAGAAGGCAGAAACTTGCATTGGATCATGTGCCCAATTTTTGAACTGTGGAACATGAGATTAGGATGGAACTAGTGATTATATAGCAAAGACAAGCTCCAAAATTTATGTGGGAATTTTCTCTGCTATAAAAATGGTAGTTCCTTTAGAAGGTGGCAGAAATGGAATATTGGCATTAAATAGGAAAATGCAATTTTCCTTATTTAATTATGACCAATATTTTTGCTAAAGCTTGGATTAGGCATAAATATCAACTCCACCAATTCTCATGAATTTAGGAGATGGCTAGCTATGCCTTTTGATTTTATTCCTCAGAAAGACAAGAAAAGGAATAAATCACAACTAAAAAATATTGCATAGGACTTAGCAATATTTTTGCATATCCAAGGTTTAAAAAGGTAGGAGGGCCTCTGGGAACAAATGGGATGATCAACATATCAAGGAAAATGATGGCTCCTTTGTAATCACAAGGACATATTCAAATTCCAAAAATTTGGAATTAGGGTTTGAGTGGGTTTGAGACGAGGCAAATGAGGTCTTGCCCACTGACAAAGACATGAGCAAGGTTTCAAAAGGTTGGAAATGACAGGACTTCTCAGAGTCATCCTGTAAACTTAGGAGAAAGATTTTTAAAATGCTTGCCAGGAAGGAATAACAACACAAAAATTGATAACCCAATTTTGGGGCTGTTACAAGGGAGGAATATATGATTGTAGGAATTGCAACAATATCAAGTTTCCTTTCTATGTGTTGAAAATCTTGAAGTTTTGCTTGTTTTACCTTCCTATGCTAGTTGATTCTTGCTCCCATAAGTTGTTTGCTCACAAAATCCCTATGCATAGGAAGTGGGTTAGACTTAAATGTGCTAGTCATATGCTTCATGATGCTCCCGTTATGGTTCAATTCTTATCTTTCATGTGAGCATCATTGAAATCATCATGCCTAGCTAGAAAGGCATTAAAGAAAAGCGCTTGTTGGGAGACAACCCAACACTATTACCTACTGTTTTTGTGTGTTCACATGATTAAGCTACTGTAGTAATCATGTTTTATAGCTTTTGTTTCAATGAAGTGCCAAGTAAAGCCTTTGGGATAGTGTGGATGATAGTTGACTTGATTCTGTGCAAAAACAGAAACTTTTTCTCTCATTCCAGGAATTTTGAAACTTCACTGAAACGTGATTTTGATAAGAAATTTCTACACAAGATTTATATACAAATTTTATACGTTGTCCTAATTTTTCAGAATTGTTGGAGTTACAGAAGTATGGAAAGTTTCCAGATTACTACATATTGTTATGTTTTTGACAGATTCTGTTTTCTATGTGTTGTTTGCTTATTTTTATGAATCTATGAGTAATATCGATGGGTATGAACCATGGAGAAGTTGAAATACAGTATATATAACACCAATATGAATTTAGAATGAGTTCACAACAGTACCTAAGTGGTGATTTATTTTCTTATACTAACGGAGCTCATAAGATTTTCTGTTGAGTTTTGTGTTGTGAAGTTTTCAAGTTTTGGTTAATGTTTTGACGAACTACGGAATAAGGAGTGGCAAGATCCTAAGCTTCGGGATGCACAAGGCACCCCAAGGTAATATTCAAGGAAGATCCAAGCAACTAAGCTTGGGGATGCCCCGGATGGCATCCCCTATTTCGTCTTCGTTCATCGGTAACCTTACTTGAGGCTATACTTTTATTCACCACATGATATGTGTTTTGCTTGTAGAGTCATTTTATTTTGTTTATATTTGCCTGCTGTTATTCAGAGACATGTTTTATATCTTTTTGTTCAATAAAAAGGTCAAGTATAGCCTTTACCATGCTTATTTTACAAGTCTTTATGTTGCTGTTTGAAAACAAAAACTTTGCTGTTATGTTTTGTATTGGTGAATAGTCAGAACATGATAAAATCTTGAAATTTCTACACAATAAGGTACAAAAAAATTTATACAGTGTGGTCATTTTTCAGAAATTTTGGAGTTGGGGAAGTATGATTCCTCTTGCATTCTTTACAGACTTTTCTGTTTAAACAGATTGCTGTTATGTTTGCATTGTTTGCATATGTTTGCTTGTTTAATGATTCTATTTTAGGATGGGAGTATTAAACATGTAGAGGCATTTAGTAGGAAATATCAAATAATAATTTTAGTGATTTTCTAAAGTAGAGAATGATAAGGTTTTGCATTGATTTATACTAACTTATCTCACGAGTTCTTGTTGAGTTTTGTGTCGATGAAGTTTTCAAGATTTAGGGAACCTGTGATATGAGAGGAATTAAGGAGACACAAAAGCTCAAGCTTGGGCCCTAATTAATATTTCAAGAAGTCTCAAGCATCCAAGCTTGGGGATGCTCCGGTTGGCATCCCACCTTTCTTCTTCAACAACTATCGGTCAGTTTTGGTTGAGCCTAAGTTTTTGCTTCTTCACGTGATATGTGCTATCCTTGCAACGTCATTTTTTTCGCTTGTTGTTTGAATAAAATACATTGGCTCTGAAATTTTTAAATGAGAGAGAGAGAGAGAGTCTTCACATAGCTTAATAATTATTTGACTACTCATTGATCTTCACTTATATCTTTTGGAGTAGTTTGTCATTTACTCTCGTGCTTCACTTATATCCTATGAGTAAATGGTTGAATGAATTGAATATCATAAATCTGAAATTATATATGCTTCATATGCTTATACCTTGGGGAGTAATGACTTCACATATAAGAAGTAGAGGTGGTAAATTTATCGAAATTTAGCAAACATTGTATTGGTCACTTGAACAATTCATGAAAGAATATTGAAGGAAGAGAGATTTCACATATAAATATACTATCTTGGACATCTTCTATGATTATGAGCCCCATTAATTATTTTCAAACCTGAGCAAATTAGTTGAAGTTGGACAAGGAAGACAACATAATGAGTTATGCTTGGGTATATTTGTATTGTTATGGATCCTCCAACATGTGGTGCTTGCTATTTAGAATCCTTTGCTAGCCAAAATTTCTGTACTAAGCGGAATACTGCTTGTGCATCCAAAATCCTTGAACCAAGTTTCTTCCATGAGAGTCCACCATATATTCCTATATGCGGTATTTACCTGCCGTTCCAAGTAAATTTGCATGTGCCAAACTCTAAACCTTCAAATAATATTCTGTTTTGTATGCCCGAATCGCTCATGTAGTCAAACCTTATTCCTGCCCGAATTTGCATGTGCCAAACTCTAAACCTTCAAACTCTAAACCCACCTAGCTACTATTATGATATATAATGATTCTACAAAAAGTGATTGAAATTATCATTGATCAAACTTGTGCACTTGCTAGCATTCCACATCAAAAATTCTGTTTTTTTATCATTTTCCTACTTGAAGACGAGCAGGAATTAAGCTTGGGGATGCTTGATACGTTTCCAACGTATCTATAATTTTTTATTGTTCCGTGCTATTATATTATCCATCTTTGATGTTTTATATGCATTTATATGCTATTTTATATGATTTTGGGGACTAACCTATTAACCTAGAGCCGAGTGCCAGTTTCTGTCTTTTCCTTGTTTTTGAGTTTTACAAAAAAGGAATATCAAACGGAGTCCAAATGACCTGAAAATGTACGGTTGTACGGTGATTTTTTATGGACCAGAAGAAGCCCCTAAAGCAAAAGATTTGGTCCAGAAGAGTCCTGAGTCAACCACAAGGGTGGAGGGCGCGCCCTACCCCCCTCCTGAGGGTGCTCTGGTCTTGTCGTTGACTCGTGGACCCCCCTGACGTGAAACCGACGCCAAAATTTCCTACAAATATAGAAACCCCCAAAAAGAAACCTAGATCGGGTGTTTCTCCGCCACAAGCCTTGTATCCACGAAAACCCAATCGGGACCCCATTCTGGCACCCTGTCAGAGGGGGGATCCTGTTGGGGAACGTAGCATGCAATTTCAAAAAAAAATCCTATGCTCGCGCAAGATCTATCTAGGAGATGCATAGCAACGAGTGGGGGAGAGTGTGTCTACATACCCTCGTAGACCGAAAGCCGAAGCGTTTGACAACGCGGTTGATGTAGTCAAACTTCTTCTCATTCCGACCAATCAAGCACCAAACGTACGGCACCTCCGAGTTCTGCACACGTTCAGCTTGATGACCTCCCTCGAACTCTTGATCCAGTAGAGTGTCGAGGAAGTAGATGAGTTCCATCAGCACGATGGCATGGTGATGGTGATGGGGAAGTGATCCGCGCAGGGCTTTGCCCAAGCACTACGAGAATATGACCGGAGGCGTAAACTGTGGAGGGGGGCGCCGCACATGGCTAACAATAGTTGATGTGTGTTCTAGGCACCTCCTCCCCTCATATATATAGGTGGGAGGGAGAGGGAGCAGCCCTAGGGCACCCCAATTAGGAGGGATCCTACTTGGGTTCTTGTCCTACGTCGGCGCCCCCCTTTCCTTCTTTTGGCGATGAGGGGAAGGAAGGAGGAGGTGGCGCCCCCCCCCCCTTTCCTTTCTCCCACCAAGGGGGAAAGGCAAGAAGAGGTGGCGCCCCCTCCTTTCCTTCCTCTAGGGCCTGCGGCCAGGGAAAGGGGTGCACCAGCCCCTTATGGGTTGGTCTGTCCCTGCCTCGGCCCATTAAGCCCATATCTTTGTCGGGGTTGCCCGAAACTCCTTTCCGGTGACCCAATATGAACTCAGTACCCTCCGGAACACTTCTAGTGTCCGAATACCATCGTACCATATATCAACCTTTACCTCTCAACCATTTCGAGACTCCTCGTCATGTCCGCGTTCTCATCCGTGACTTCGAGCAACATTCATAAACCAAATCACATAACTCATACAATACAATATCGTCATCAAACGTTAAGCGTGTGGACCCTACGGGTTTGAGAACTATGTAGACATGACTGAGACACCTCTCCGGTCAATAACCAATAGCGGAACCTGGATGCTCATATTGGCTCCCACATATTCTACGAAGATCTTTATCGGCCGAACTGTAATGACAACATACATTATTCCCTTTGTCATCGGTATGTTACTTGCCCGAGATTCGATCGTCGGTATCTTCATACCTAGTTCAATCTCATTACCGACAAGTCTCTTTACTCGTTCCGTAATACATCATCCTGCAACTAACTCATTAGTCACTTTGCTTGCAAGGCTTCTTATGATGTGTATTACCGAGAGGGCCCAGAGATATCTCTTCGATACTCGGAGTGACAAATCCTAATCTCGATCTATGCCAACCCAACAAACACCTTCGGAGATACCTGTAGAGCATCTTTATAATCACCCAGTTACATTGTGACATTTGATAGCACACAAGGCATTCCTCCGGTATCCGGGAGTTGCATAATCTCATAGTCGAAGGAATATGTATTTGACATGAAGAAAGCAATAGCAATAAAACTGAACGATCATAATGCTAAGCTAACGAATGGGTCTTGTCCATCACATCATTCTCCTAACGATGTGATCCCGTCTATCAAATGACAACACATGTCTATGGTTAGGAAACTTAACCATCTTTGATCAACGAGCTAGTCTAGTAGAGGCTTACTAGGGACACGGTATTTTGTCTATGTATCCACACATGTATCAAGTTTCCGGTAATACAATTCTAGCATGAATAATAAACATTTATCATGAAATAAGGAGATATAAAATAAAAACTTTATTTTTGCCTCTAGGGCATATTTCCTTTAGTCTGCCACTTGCACTAGAGTCAATAATCTAGTTCACATCGCCATGTGATTTAACACCAATAGTTCACATCTTTATGTGATTAATATCCATAGTTCACATCACCATGTGACCAACACCCAAAGGGTTTACTAGAGTCAATAATCTAGTTCATGTTGCTATGTGATTAACACCCAAAGAGTACTAAGGTGTGATAATGTTTTGCTTGTGAGAGAAGTTTAGTCAACGGGTCTACCACATTCAGATCCATATGTATTTTGCAAATTTCTATTTCTACAATGCTCTGCATGGAGCTACTCTATCTAATTGCTCCCATGTTCAATATGTATCTAGACTGAGACTTAGAGTCATCTAGAACAGTGCCAAAGCTTGCATTGACGTGACTCTTTACGACGAACTCTTTATCACCTCCATAACCGAGAAACATTTCCTTAGTCCTTTTTAAGGCAACTAAGGATAATTTTGACCGCTGTCGAGTGATCTACTCCTGTATCACTATTGTACCCCTTGCCAAACTCATGGAAAGGTATACAACAGGTTTGGTGCATAGCATGGCATACTTTATAGAACCTATGACTGAGGCATAGGGAATGACTTTCATTCTTTCTTTATCTTATGTCGTGGTCAGGTTTTGAGTCTTTTAATCAACTTCACACCTTATAATACAGGCAAGAACTCCTGGTTTGACTGATCCATTTTGAACTCCTTCAAAATCTTGTCAAGGTATGTACTCATTGAAAGTCTTATTAAGCGTCCTAATCTATCTCTATAGATCTTGATGTCGAATATGTAAGCAGCTTCACCGAGGTCTTTAATTGAAAATTTCTTATTCAAGTATCCTTTTATGCCATCCAGAAATTCTATATCATTTCCAATCAATAATATGTCATCCACATATAGTATTAGAAATGCTACAGAGCTCCCACTCACTTTCTTGTAAATACAGGCTTCACCATAATTCTGCATAAAACCATATGCTTTGATCACCTCATCAAAGCATATATTCCAACTCTGAGATGCTTGCACTAGTCCATATATGGATCACTGGAGCTCGCACATCTTGTTAGCACCTTTAGGATGGACAAAACCTTCTGGTTGCATCATATACAACTCTTCTTAGAGATATCCATTTAAGGAATGCAGTTTTGACATCCATTTGCAAAATTTCATAAAATGTGGCAATTGCTAACATGATTTGGACGGACTTTAAGCATCTCTACGAGTGAGAAAGTCTCATCGTAGTTGTCACGGGAAACCACGGCCACCTATGGGGCCAAGGCGGCCCCTTGCTGGTTCGACAGGGGGAGTCGCGTTGCACAAAGAGCAGACCAACATGGGGGCAGCGCGACAGAGATCACACGGGCAGTTTTACCCAGGTATGGGCCGCCGTGAGGCGTAAAATCCTACTCCTGCTTTGGTGGATTGATGGTGGAAAAGTGGTGGTGGTGCATAGTACACTTGCCCGGCAAGGGTTGCCTCAGGGCAGCAACGGCTATGTGCGTACGAGGGTGCGAGTGATCTAACTTTCCAACCTCTCGAACTGTTGCCATGGGCCTCCTTTTATAGGCTAATGGGTCACCACAGTGGCAAATTAGTCATTAGACACTGATAAGATAGCAAATAGTGCTATCATGCCTAACTCTGCAGGCTGACAGTGCGCATTTAATGCGCCGCTTAACGTCACATCGTTGGTTGCCCGGCAAGGCTTGCCGGGCTATCTTGCAAGCTTCATGCCTGCTCGTCTGGCACGTCATAGGACGGGTGTCTGTAAGTGCATCTAGTGCCACCCCTAGTTGGTTTTGGAGTATTGACGACAAAGTTGGTTGAGGGACTAATGCGTCTGTGAGAATTGCAGGATAACGCAGGTAGTGTCACTCATTGATTCGGTTTTCCTACCGGAGATGACCCCTAAAAATGTATGAAGACATTGAAGACAATGTTGGTATGAGAAGATATTCATATTGAAGACTATGACATGAGAAGACATTGCGTGAAGACTTTGGAGCGCGAAGACTGTGTGTTTTGGTTGTTTCCTTTTCTTCTTTGTTGAGTCATAGGAACCACCGTACTGTTAAGTGGGGTCCAAGTGAACTAAGTCAGCGTGACTGAAGTGATGCTCAACCCAAATCCTATGTCTTCGAGCGAAGACAATGAGAGCAAATCTTATCCAGAGCTGGATGAGTCAGCTTTGCTTGTAGCCCAAGTAAAGTTGCCGCGTGTGTTTGAAATCTGACCGCTGGATCACGTGTCAGTTCCTTAGTGACCCAGGGTCATTTTGGACAAATCAGGTCGGGTTGCCTAGTGGCTATAAATAGCCCACCCCCTACACCATAAATTGGTGGCTGCTCAGAGTTTGTGCACGGCTTTTGTCGTTTGAGAGCAACCCACCTCGAAGCATTTGAGAGAGAGAAATCCTTGCGAGGACAAAGCCCAAACACCCAGAGCCAAAGAGTGTTAGGCATCACTGAAGTCTTTCTGTCTGTGTGACCTGAAGACTTATTACACTTGAGGACTGTGAATCCTCCAGCCGGTTAGGCGTCGCGTTCTGAGCATCCAAGAGTCATTGTG
This sequence comes from Triticum aestivum, assembly GCF_018294505.1. Taxonomy (NCBI): domain Eukaryota; kingdom Viridiplantae; phylum Streptophyta; class Magnoliopsida; order Poales; family Poaceae; genus Triticum; species Triticum aestivum. The sequence continues at coordinate 229,404,803 of NC_057798.1, forward strand.
GATTGCCGGTGAACGAAGTCTGTGAAGGTTTGGAAGTCTCCCTTGAAGACTTACCAGAGTGATTGGGCGAGGACTGGGTGTCCTTAGCTCAAGGGGAATAAGGTGAAGACACGGTCTTCTGAGTTAAATCTCAGCCTCCCTAACCAGACGTACAGTTGTCACAGCAACTGGAACTGGTCCAACAAATCCTGTGTCTTCAACAAGCAACTGGTTCTATCCCTTCCAACTTACTTAAGTTTGTCTTCATGAAGTCATTGCTTATCTGTTTATCTGTTTGACTTCATTGCTTGACTACTATTGTTGATTGGCTTCACACTATCTTCCATCTTGATCCTTACTACCTACTGCTATTAGTCCTGTACTTTCACATCATTACATACTTGACTATGGCTTGTTTAGGGTAGTTTATCTTCCGCTGCATATCAATTAGGTTGTTTCTGTTGTTTGTCTTCGAAACTTCCAAGTTTTGAAGACTTTCATAAAAATCGCCTATTCAGCCCCCCCTCTAGTCGATACTAGCACTTTCAATTGGTATCAGAGCAAGGTACTCCCTTGTTCTGTGTGATTCGGTTTAACCACCTGGAGTTTCAGTTATGTCGACTGCAGGATTGAGGAACATATCGTGTCCCACCTTTGACGGTCATGAGTATCCCCGATGGAAGGCCATGATGAAGAAGCTACTCATGTCCATGGATAGCGAACTATGGACCGTCACTGAGATTGGACTCACTGATCTATGCAAGATGGCAGAGGCTGATGACATTCGTAAGTATACTCTATTGAACCTCACTGCGAAGGACGTCATCTGCTATCATCTGTCCCGAAATCAGTTCAGGAATGTTATGCACCTCAATCACACGAAGCTAATCTGGGACCGGCTTTCTGATGTATACGAAGGTCATCGCACTCGTCATGATCCGTGGTTTGAGGACTACAAGGAATCTCTCAAGGAAATGACCTTTACACCTGAACCATCATCATCCTCATCATGCCACATGGCAAGGGGTGATAAGGTAACTGAATGCTATCTCTCTGAATCTAGTGATGATGAATCAGGTGATGAATTTGGCCCCAGTTATGACAAGCTTGCTTCCCTTGCCACTAAACAACAAAGAATCTTGGAAAAGGTTCAAGACATGCTTAGTAAGAGCGATGATATGTTGGGTGAGGAAATGGATCAGTCAAATGCTTTGGTTGATAGTCTTCAGAGACTTCATGCTAAGTTTGACGCCTTTCAAGATCAACATAATGCTCTCTTATCTGATCATGAGAAGCTTTCTTCTGAATGTCTTCAAAGAAAGCTAGACCTTGAAAAGATAAGAGTGGATTATGAAGATCTTCAGAAGAAGCGAGATTCACTTCGCGCTCAACAGATCAGTTCCGCTCAAGGAAGGATTTGAACCACCATGTCTAAAATGCATTGAGCGTGATAATGCTACATCTGTTGCTGAATGTTCCACTGCTGCTACTGTTTCATTGTCTTCACCTACTGATGTGGTCACTAACCCCTCTGCGGAGGATACCACTGCTGTTGCTGATGAAAATGCTATGTTGAAGACATTGCTTGAAACAGGGATGTACAAAAGTTTGAAGGGACATCAGACTCTCTGCGATGTCCTCAAAAAGCAGATTCTGAACCGAAACCCTAGGAAAGAGGGCGTTGGGTTCGAAAGGAAAATGAATGTTGATGGCTCGTACTGGAAGCCTGAGCAGTACCCCAAAACCACATGGGTTGCTGCAAAGGAACCTTCAGTAGATCCATCTACCTTATCTGGCTTTACCTGTGCTAATCCTATTATCATTGATGAATCCTTTGATGCAAACTATAAGCTATTCAAAAATTAGAATGGTGAAGTGTTTGCCAGGTACATTGGTACTAACTGCAGGAATGGACCACCTATGAAGAAGATCTGGGTACCTAAGCGGTATATTGAGAGTCTTCCTGTGAATGTCGTCATGACACCACCAAGGAAGAAGACAAACCCCAGACCTATAGCTTCATATGGCCCAAAGGCTTCATACAGATACATGACTCACATGAGTCACCCTAACGCCAATGTTTTGCAGGGAAATCATGCTCAGACTTATGAATATGAGCGTGTATCTTCGAACCGCTATGTTCATAGGACTAAGAACTTTTCTGCTTATTCATATGAGTATCATTCATCTCCTGCAAGGCTATTTGCTAGGGCTTCAAAGCCAAAATTCTCAGATGCTGCACTTAGACTCATTGCTTCTAAGCCCCCACTGAAGATGTGGGTGGCAAAGAAGAACTAACTCTCTTTTGCAGAAAATGGTCTCCAGCCAGCAATCAATGGCGTCCGATACTATTGCTGGGGACCTAACACTTATTGAGGACGCACGTTAAAATATCATCCTATATGCTTCACATCTGAATTTCTAATCAGTCATACCATGTCCTAACTTTGTTATAAGCTGTGATTGTCCCTATATGTATCAAATGCATATGCTTCACAACACTTGTGTGAAGCCTATCCTCCTAACTGCACTGTAGGGTACATCACCAAAAGCTTCAGAATGGATTATGGACAGTGGATGCACAAATCATATGACTAGTGATCGAAGTCTTCTCATGGACTCAACCTTACGTCCATCCGACAAGAGTCACATCACATTTGCTGACACTGGTAAAAGCAAAGTATTGGGTCTAGGTAGAGTTGCAATCTCAAAGGATCAACACATGGATAAAGTGATGCTTGTTGAATCCCTTGGTTTCAACTTAATGTCTGTCTCAATGCTTTGTGACTTGAACATGATTGTGATATTTGGCAAATATCGTTGCCTTGTACTAATGGAATCTGACAAATCTCTAGTCTTTGAAGGGTATCGAAAAGATGATCTATACATGGTAGATTTCTCAGCAGGTCCACAGCTTGCCGTATGTCTTCTCACAAAAGCTTCAGAATGCTGGCTCTGGCATCGAAGGCTGGGACATGCTGGCATGAGGAACTTACACTCACTCGTCAAGAAGAAGCATGTCATAGGCATCGAAGATGTCAAGTTCAAGAAGGATCATCTGTGTGGTGCCTGTGAAGCTGGAAAGATGACAAGGGCAAAGCACCCCTCGAAGACAATCATGACAACATCTCAACCCTTCGAGCTGTTACACATGGACTTATTTGGACCTACTCACTACTCCACCCTCACAACAACTGCCTGTCTCTATGGCTTCGTCATTGTTGATGACTACTCAAGATACACATGGGTTCATATAATTCTTTACAAGACTGAAGTGCAAGATGTCTTCAAGCGCTTTGCAAATCGAGCAATGAACAATTATGGTGTGAAGATCAAGCACATCAGAAGTGACAATGGCACTGAATTCAAGAACACTGGACTTGATCTGTATCTGGATACAATGGGAATCACTCATGAGTTCTCTGCTCCATACACACCTCAGCAAAATGGCATCGTTGAGCGCAAAAACAGAACCCTCATTGAGATGGCTCGAACAATGCTAGATGAGTACAAGACACCAAGAAAGTTCTGGCCTGAAGCTATTGATACAGCATGTCACATCATCAACCGTGTGTACATTCATAAGCTTCTGAACAAACATCATATGAGCTACTTACTGGCAAGAAGCCAAACGTCAGTTACTTCAGAGTATTTGGAGCAAGATGCTGGATAAAGGATCCCCATCACAAGTCAAAATTTGCACCTAAGGCTCACGAAGGCTTCATGCTTGGCTATGGAAAGGATTCACACTCCTACAGAGTCTTCAACCTTTATCTCTACAAAATCGTTGAAACTGTGGATGTGAAATTTGATGAAACCAATGGTTCACAGAGAGAGATTCTGCCAAGCACACTGGATGAAGCTCCTTCAAACGAGGCAATCAAGCTGATGGGAACTGGTGAAATCATGCCCTCTGAAGCACAACCTGAAGAGGAACTTATCATCTCTGCACCAAATCAACCTGAAGACAATGCTTAGTCCGAAGACAATCCTCCCAATGATGACAATGACAGCCAGAGCAAAATCTTCGTCCTGTTCATCCTCGTGTTGCAAATGAAGTTCAAATAGAGAAGATAATTGACAGCATCAATGCACCTGGTCCGCTCACTCGATCAAGAGCAACACAGCTAGCAAACTTCTGTGGGCACTTTTCATTTGTGTCAATATCAGAACCCAAGAAAGTTGCTGAAGCTTTTATGGAACCTGAATGGATTCAAGCCATGCAAGAAGAACTTCAACAGTTCAAACTGAATAATGTCTGGGAACTTGTCAAGCGACCTGATCCTCGCAAGCATAACATTATTGGAACAAAATGGATATATCGAAACAAGCAAGATGAGCATGGTCAAGTCGTCAGAAACAAAGCACGTCTTGTGGCTCAAGGATACACTCAAGTTGAAGGAATTGACTTCGATGAAACATTTGCTCCTGTTGCTAGGCTTGAAGCTATTCGCATACTGCTAGCCTACGCTAATCATCACAATATCTTGCTATATCAAATGGATGTAAAGAGTGCATTTCTCAATGGCAAGATTGAAGAAGAAGTATATGTCGCACAACCACCTGGCTTTGAAGATCCAAAACATCCTGATATGGTGTACAAGCTAAACAAGGCACTGTATGGCCTCAAACAAGCCCCTCGTGCCTGGTATGATACAATCAAAGACTTCCTGAAGAGCAAAGGCTTCAAACCTGGATCCCTCGATCCCACTCTCTTCACGAAGACATATGATGGTGAACTGTTTGTGTGCCAAATATATGTGGATGACATAATCTTCGGATGCACCAACCAGAAGTACAGTGATGAGTTTGGGTACATGATGCAAGAGCAATATCAAATGTCCATGATGGGTGAGCTGAAGTTCTTCCTTGGTCTTCAAATTCGTCAGCAGAGGAATGGCATCTTCATATCTCAAGAGAAATACCTCAAAGATTGTCTGAAGAAGTTTGGAATGGAAGACTGCAAAGGCTACACGACGCCAATGCCAGCCAAACACCATCTTGGTCCCGACGACAATGGTAAAGAGTTCGATCAAAAGGTATACCGCTCCATGATTGGTTCTTTGCTTTATTTATGTGCATCTAGGCCAGATATTGTGCTTAGTGTTTGCATGTGTGCTCGATACCAAGCGGCACCAAAGGAATCGCATCACTTGGCTGTGAAGCGAATTCTTCGATATTTGGCTTACACCCCAACACTCGGATTATGGTATCCCAAGGGCTCAAGATTTGATTTGGTTGGATTCTCGGATGCTGATTATGCTGGTGACAAGGTGGATCGCAAGTCTACATCTGGCACATGTCATTTTCTTGGTCGATCACTTGTCTGTTGGTCTTCGAAGAAGCAGAACTGTGTATCACTCTCAACTGCTGAATCTGAATACATTGCTGCTAGATCCTGTTGTGCTCAGCTTCTATGGATGAAGCAAACTCTCAAGGATTATGGCATCAACCTGAAACAAGTAGCTCTCTTCTGCGACAATGATAGTGCCATCAAAATAGCCAACAATCCAGTCCAACACTCGAAGACAAAGCACATTGAAATTCGTCATCACTTTCTCAGAGATCATGTTATGAAGAAAGATATCGATATCATTCACGTCAACACTGAAGAGCAACTGGCAGATATCTTCACAAAGCCCTTGGATGAGAAAAGGTTTTGCAAGTTACGGTGTGAGCTAAATATCTTAGAATCCTCTAATGTCCTGTGATCAGGCACACATCCTAACACTTATGCATGTTGGTGACTTAGATGTGCAACACACAAAGTAAGGTATATCTTCAATCAATGAAGATTTACACTCTGAGTGTGAATACATTAACATGGAATTTGACTTCGGAGCGCCACGATAATTGTGCGCCGTGTCTGGGTCTAATACTTCCTATACGGTGGGTAACGCCACCACCAACTTTTCTTGTTTGAAGTGTTTCACTCAAGGCGTTATATTGCAATGACTTCGCATTTGGTTTGTCGTCAGTTTCAATTTGTCTTCATGACTTTCTGCACTATGATGATTTGATTGCTTTCTGATATATATATATACTAGTGTTCTGTCCTCTACAGCATTCACTTATAGCTATGTCTTCAAGATTGGATCTTTTGAACTAAGTGAATGTGATCGGACCCTAACCTCTCTATGCTTCCTATCTCAAAATCTATCTATCCAAATCATATGCATTCTATTGAAACTGTCGAATGTCTTCTCTGCGTCCTAGTCAGCAAAAGGCAAAGAGACAAACATTAAATCTGTTTTAATGGCTTATCTTTACTGTTGAAATCCGGAGAAGCCGGAACAACTCTCCGACATGCCTGGCGGGCGTGGGAACGTGGGACAACCCTGAGTGTGTTGCATGCTTGCCACGTGCCCCTCAGATGTGAACCGCCAGGGGCACCAGCGTAATTGCGTTGTGTCTCTCACCTACTTATAAATACCTGTCCCCCTGCGGTAAAGAAATACTTCTTCCACCTCTCCACCTCCGTCAAAACCCTAGCGCCACCGCTAGCTCGCGACGACGCTGGCGAAGAAGCGCTTAGCTGTCGCGACTTCTCCGACACCGTCCTCACGCCGGCCGCGGACATCGTCCTCTCCGCCGTCGCTGTAGGTGTACTCCGTCACCAAGTTAGGGCACGGTGGGCTGAACTGCTTGGTCTCCTATTCTTCTCCATCTAGCAGTTCTTCGTGCGGTAATTATAACTCTATTTTTACCACCTTTTTGATCTTCAAGATTCATCCTGTTTACCTAAAGTAGTTTCTATCTATTCAAAGCTAGATCTATTCTGTCTGCATCTCATACTGCTTAGTCGATTCACTTAGATTTCTTCTAGTTTGATTCCTCACTTGTACTTATTCACGGATTGGTACAAATCTGGAACCAACTCACCTATATAAGTGAATGTCTTCGCAACATGAGGTCAATGTCTTCAAACTGATTTATCTTCAAAATCTTCTGAGAATGCATATGACCTCTTCCCCTTCCCTCGCATCTCTAATGCTGTCACAGGTACATGTCCGTGGGAGAATCCCTTGGTTCTCATAGTCTGCATTCGTTTGCAGAATACTTACAGCATCATATAAATTCTCCTGAAGCCAGTTCCTGCTTGACCAGCAAGCGCAAATCTCTGAAGCCTTTGAACGTATTGAAGCCTTTCAGCTTGAAGTTCATGGAAACAGAAAAATCAGCAAGAAAGGGTGGCAGACAGCACAGCGAAGGAACATCTAAAGATCTGCCTGATGATTTAGCAGAACTATACAAGACAGATCCAGAAGAAAATTATCATCAGAGGAAGACGCGAATCCAATGGATTCGACGCTATTGGGCTGAGGAGTGGTTCAAGTATAAGTTTGTCACGAAGGAATATGCAGAGAAGCATGCCATCAAGAGACCTTGGGGTGATATCCTCTATCGAGGGCTTCAACCCAAGAGCCGAGCTGAAGCCATTGAACAAGGCTTCTATCCTTGTATGGTCCGTGGGCCACAGCCAGCGAACGCAGATCCCACTTCACTACTCTGGTGTCGTGACGATTCGCTCTTCAAGCGCAACTACCAGTTTGCTGTGGCTTCGGCCAAGAAGAACAAGAAGTCCTTGGGTTTGGACTTCAACCCAGGTCCCTCTGCTCCCCGTGCTGATGGCTCCCGTGAAGCTAATCCCAATGTCATTGGCCCCTACGCCAACCTTGACGGCCTCATCACCTACATCATGGTCCAAGGCGCCAGAGTAGATCATTCTGACAATGGTGCTGACTCTGATGAAGCCCCTGCTCCTCCTCCAAAGCCGCAGAAGCAAAAGAAGTCTAAGGCTTCAACCTCAGCTGCACCTCCGAAGACTTTGCGTGCGAAGCCACTGGCCACTGCACCTCCTGAAGCCAGTGTGCAATCTAAAGATCTATCCCGTGTCTCCAGGAGAACAGAAAAGAAGAAGCAGCTTGTTAGACCATCTGATCAAAGAGCCTTGACTCCTGTCGCAATTCTGTGTGAAGAACCCATTGATCTATCAAGTGATGAAGATCTCGCTGATGATGCTCTTGAGTAGCTGATAAAGAGCAAAGAAGAAGCAGAAATCTTCAGCAACCTGCCTCTCTTTGATGTGGCCATCATTCACAATTTCATTGATGAGTGGTTCGACACCCCCAACGTCAGCTTTGAAGACTTACAGCTTCCAATTGGCCTCAGCGTCGCCTTCAATGGCGCCATTGCTTCTGAGCTAGCTCTCGCTCAGCGCATCGTTGAGCTCAAAAACAAGATTGATTTTGAGAAGGCTCAATTCAAGAAGCATGTGGCCAATCTGAGTGTTCAAGACGTCCGCAACTTCAAGGTCATGCTCCATGAGCTTAAAGAAGCTTTTCTGAAGAAACGCCAAGAGGATCGGGCCTCACGTGAGCGCATGAAGCTTTTGGCTGATAAGTGTGTGCTTGCCTACAATGAGGCTGAGAAGCGCAAGTCACTTGGTCATCCTGGCATTGACCCCAGGATGGCTGCAAAAAGGAAGAACAAGCGCCCTGCTGATCAGCCTGAACCTTCAAGCCAAGAAGCCCCTCGCATTATCTTCCCGAGCAGCATGACTGGCTCGAAGCCAAAGGTCACCACAACCGCTTCAGAACAGAAGAAGACGAGGGCTGCCGAGGCTGACGCCAGAAAGAGAAAGCATACTGAAGCCTCTGATGCCACTCCCTCCAAGAAGAAGCGCAAGACCAAGAAGACTAGGGCTGCTTCCACAGAGCCCTTAGTCGTTGAACCCATTTCCGTGGTTCGCCCTGTGTCAGTACATCAAGAACGAAGAATGGTTGTCCATGAGCCTGCTACCACAGAGGCTCATGAGTCTGAAGATATTCCAGCAGCTGAACCCAACGCTGCTGAAGACATTGGTCAAGATGACAATGTAAATGATGATGAAGTTCTTCCTCAGATTGAACATCAAGTGGTATCATCACCTATTCATACGAACAGCAAAATCATCAGCATTGGTCGTCCATTGACGCCAATTGCTCAGGATGCTTCGTGGGCTGATCACCCACAACAACAACAAGAAGACTCCCCCAGTACTCCTCGACAACAACAACAAGCTACACCCCCAGTGCAAGAAGAGGATGAAGACTTTCAGGCTCACCAAACTCCATCTCCCAACTTGAAGCCAGCCCTTCGCAGGCTTCGCAGAGGACAAAGGCCTGAAGTCCCTCTGTCGAGCGTCCCTGAAGGAGAAGTGCAACGTTCACCTGTTGCACAACAAGTATTTTCTGAACCAGCTCCAACAGTGAACGTCTCCGTGTCTGAAGCACATGCTGCTGAAGACATTCCGGCTGCATCAGCCGAAGAAAATGAAGAAGTTCGTGTACCAACTCCCCCAGCGATTGAAGAAGAAGCAGTTCACGAATTGAACGTGCCTGTGCCCGACCCTCCTGTTCGTCAAGAGGAGGTTGACAATGTTGAGGCTGCCACCACCAATGCCAATGAAGCCAGTGACGTAGTCATGGCTGATGCTAATGTGGAGCCTGCACCAACCAGTGTGCCTGAAACCAATGAGGCCACTGTGCCCGAAGCAAATGTGGCCACTGAGGATGTTGCCCCTGAAGTCAATGAGAATGTTGCACCTGAAGCCCATGAGGATGTTGCACCCGAAGCCAATCTGACAACTGCTGCTGAAGCACCTGTTGTGCAGCTTGAATCCTCTGATGTTGCCCCTGCTCCTGTTCTGCCACCAAGGCCTCACACTATTGAGCAAGCATACGATCACGGTCAGCTTGTCACTGTCCGATGGCCCATTCTGGTGCCTCCGCCTTCTGCCTCAGGACCCCAATTTTACTATCATGTTGAGCATCGGCCTCAGGTCGAGAAGCCAAAGTCAAGATTGCCAAGGTTTCCAGGTACTGCCAACTCCCCCGGGTCCTTCAATGCAAATGGCTTCAAGAGCCACAATACCTTCTTTGACAGCGCCAAGAACCCCTACTCCAAGCCAAGGATTTCATCAGATTGGTTCTGGAGCTATCAGCAGAGAAGCTATTACTCATGCGTGCTATATGATCAAGGGCGCATTTTCCCTCATATGCGTCTTGACACTGAAGCTATTGCTGGACTGCCGTGCTTGGAAGAAGCACTCGATTGCTTTCGTGATGCTGGTCTGCTCCACTTTGTTATAGACAAAGAACATTGGAATGAAGAGCTATTGCTTCAATTCTATGCCACTCTGCACATTCGCGGCTACTACAGAGACATCAAGACATGGGTTCTCGAGTGGATGACTGGAAATGTCCATCATGAAGCCAAAGCTATGGATATCATCGAGCTTACTAGGCTAGCCACTCCTGGAGAACTGTATGAGCCTAACTGTCAGCTACACCGCAATGTTGTGGAGAGCATCTTTCATAAGCCAGAACCCAATATGAGCTAGATGCTGAGCATGATGAAGCCTTTGCCATCTGACGCTGAGTATCCCACACATTTCTTTGTTGAAGACCTTGAGTATCTGCCTCGCACCATATATCATATCATCAGGCGAACTCTATGGCCAGTCAAGGGACACTCATCGGCGGCCAAGCTTGAAGGAGCTATGAAGACTTTAGTCTTCTATATTCTCAATGGCATCAACTTCAACACTCAGGAATTCTTCATCAGGCAACTTGCTGCTTCCGGCTCTGACCTATTTGGTCTGAAGTTTTATGCTCCATGGGTCATGCGCCTCATCAAGCGTCACTCATCTGTCAATTATCAGCCCTCTGCTCGCAATCACATAATATTTCTGCCAGAGGTTGATATGTCAGTTGATGTTGTATACTCTGACCCTGCCAAGACGCCGCTTTGTCTTCAGAACATTGAGCACCAAAGCTTCACTCAGCCTATTGAAGGTGTTCAAGCAGCAATAAGATTCTATCCACTTGCTGGTAACACTCGTATGCCTCATAGAGCGCCAACTAAAGCCACTGAAAGCACCATTGCGCAAAGGCCTAGGAAGCGTTCTCGTGTTCTTAATGACCGAGAGCTTCTTGTGGCTCTTCATTAGAAGCAGGATAAGCATCATTTCTAGCTCAAGCGCCAAATGCAAAGCCTCTTGGTGGATGTCAATCGCATTCGCAACCTTGCCACCAAGAATGCCTTTGTTGCTCATGAAACTTGCCGAAGATCATGGAAGAGTTTGACTCTGCTCAGTGCTGAAGCTGATCTTCAGGATGATGGCTTCAATGAAAGATTCCAGTTCGACTCCACTCCTCCAAGGACTGCTATCCTGCGTCGAACTCCATCTCTTGAAGACTCTGAATATTCCTCTTCCGCGGCAACAGTTAATGCCAGAGTGATCGATGATGAAGATGACGCTACTTCACCACCTCCAACTACTACTGTGTGCATCAACACTGCACCAAGCTCGTCTGCACCGCCAACCAACGACGACAACCCTGCTGCTTCACCTACTCCTGATGAGTAGATGCTCTATGTCTTCAAACCTTTTTGGTCATTACTGACAAAAGGGGGAGAAGCGTATGAGTTGATAGTCTTCAAGCGGGTTCATATGGGCGGTTGCATTATATTTTGCTGCGTGCTTACAACTCTTGCGTTTTGAAACATTTGGTTCTTTGAGTTGTAACACCAAAACTTCATGGTCGTCTGCTACTTCTGCTACTTATTGTCTTTGCGATGATAAATTCCGCATGTGCGATGATAACTTCCGCACTTAGATCATTCTGCAGACGTCCATTTTTCATTATGCATGTCATTTTACTTGCCATATCATTTCATGCATGATGAATTAGCTTCATAAGTTGAAGTGGATCTCCACAAGTACAACCTGCCATGTGCATTTGCATTCCAAAAGCAAATTACTTATATGCACATCTTCAGGGGGAGCCCTTGCAACTTATGAAGACAAATTCCTATCCTTACAATTTCACATACTTTATCCCCGTTGAAAACTTCAACCAGTTTGTCATCAATCACCAAAAAGGGGGAGATTGTAAGTGCATCTAGTGCCACCCCTAGTTGGTTTTGGAGTATTGACGACAAAGTTGGTTGAGGGACTAATGCGTCTGTGAGAATTGCAGGATAACGCAGGTAGTGTCACTCATTGATTCGGTTTACCTACCGGAGATGACCCCTAAAAATGTATGAAGACATTGAAGACAATGGTGGTATATGAAGATATTCATATTGAAGACTATGACATGACAAGACATTGCGTGAAGACTTTGGAGCGCGAAGACTGTGTGTTTTCGTTGTTTCCTTTTCTTCTTTGTGAGTCATAGGAACCACCGTACTGTTAAGTGGGGTCCAAGTGAACTAAGTCAGAGTGACTGAAGTGATGCTCAACCCAAATCCTATGTCTTCGAGCGAAGACAATGAGAGCAAATCTTATCTAGAGCTGGATGAGTCAGCTTTGCTTGTAGCCCAAGTAAAGTTGCCGCGTGTGTTTGAAATCTGACCGTTGGAACACTGTCAGTTCCTTAGTGACCCAGGGTCATTTTGGACAAATCAGGTCGGGTTGCCTAGTGGCTATAAATAGCCCACCCCCTACACCATAAATTGGTGGCTGCTTAGAGTTTGTGCACGGCTTTTGTCGTTTGAGAGCAACCCACCTCGAAGCATTTGAGAGAGAGAAATCCTTGCGAGGACAAAGCCCAAACACCCAGAGCCAAAGAGTGTTAGGCATCACTGAAGTCTTTCTGTCTGTGTGACCTGAAGACTTATTACACTTGAGGACTGTGAATCCTCCAGCCGGTTAGGCGTCGCGTTCTGAGCATCCAAGAGTCATTGTGGATTGCCGGTCAACGAAGTCTGTGAAGGTTTGGAAGTCTCCCTTGAAGACTTACCAGAGTGATTGGGCGAGGACTGTGTGTCCTTAGCTCAAGGGGAATAAGGTGAAGACACGGTCTTCTGAGTTAAATCTCAGCCTCCCTAACCAGACGTACAGTTGTCACAGCAACTTGAACTGGTCCAACAAATCCTGTGTCTTCAACAAGCAACTGGTTCTATCCCTTCCAAACTTACTTAAGTTTGTCTTCATGAAGTCATTGCTTATCTGTTCATCTGTTTGACTTCATTGCTTGACTACTATTATTGATTGGCTTCACACTATCTACCATCTTGATCCTTACTACCTTACTGCTATTAGTCATGTACTTTCACATCATTACATACTTGACTATGGCTTGTTTAGGGTAGTTTATCTTCCGCTGCATATCAATTAGGTTGTTTCTGTTGTTTGTCTTCGAAACTTCCAAGTTTTGAAGACTTTCATAAAAATCGCCTATTCACCCCCCCCCCTCTAGTCGATACTAGCACTTTCAGTGTCATCTGTGGGTTCTCTTGGTAGGAAGTGCCCGCCATGTGGCAAATGGCTGCCACTTAATCACTCTACAGCTCGACACAGCACTGATCATCGACGCGGGTCGTGGTGGAGCGGTCGGTGGGGTGATCTGGCTTCCGCAGGTCCCGGCAGGCCCTACCAGGACGCCTTGGTCATCTTCTTCTGGGGGTGGCCTTGCCCCTTGCCGGGCTCGCCTGGCCGGCAAGGGAGGCTTCTTTCTTGACAATATCTTGTTCTCCTGGCTTGGTCTTGGTCCCTCTGGTCTATTTGTTGGTTCTTCGAGTCTCTTGGTTTCTTGTACTCCATCTTGGACTGGTGCTTCAATCTTGATCTTGTGCCTGTGCACAGTCAGGGCGACAGGCCCAGGGTATGTTGCACCGACAGAAGCCCTCAGGCCTGCCCCAAATGCATTGCCGAGTGTCGTCGGGGTAGGGCCTAACAAGTACATAGGCAATCCTGCTGAAGAGGCTGGTCTCTTGAGATCTTCTTTGCTTCTTCATTAGTCTTGATTTCAGACCAGTTTTTGGATTCCCTGCGCGTCGTGCAAAGCCAATAGTGGTGGGGCCGCTCCAGTAATGGCCCGTGAATGACTTTAACGCACGGGGTAGAAATTGCCAATTCAGACTTCCCACCACGCCCTTATCCTTAGCCACGTATGCCGCATGCATCGTGCGGGGTAGGTAACAGTGGCGCGTGGTGTGGGAGAGCATAATGGCGAGGGCCCGGCTCCCTCAAATTGGTGGAGGAGGGCGGTGGTCACATGTTGCGGATTCAGCCCCCAGCCCCCCGTTCGCCTATAAAAGGAAGAGCGGGGGAGGAGTGGAGGCATCCATCCACATTTTTCTTCTCCTCTGTCTTGCTCCATCTTGAATATGCCGGAAGGGAGGGCCTGGGGGTGGCCCCAGGCTTTAGCTCAGAATCCTTTGTGGTCATGAGGATGCTCGGGCGGTGCATCGATAACGCTGGAGGTGGTGATTCCAGCGTGCTCGTCGCCATGCCGCCCGTAGCCTTGATTTTGGTGGGAGGGGATGCGAATGACGCCATGCCGAGGCCCACGGCAGGTGCGGGGCGTGGTAGCCGGTCGCTCTTCATTCTTCGTTCATGTGCGACACAGAGGAAGAGCCTTGGGGGAGGTCTGCCTTTGGTGAGGGTAGATTTGGCTCCTCCAGGCGTCATCCTCCATTTGCGGAGGAGGGCTTCTCATCTTCGTACATGTCTTCGGGACGTGCGGTAATTTCCAACGTCAGGGCCGTTAGGGACGACCATGCTCTATGTGCGGTAAGACAGAGAGCATGGCGTTCGGTGTGGCTGACGATCTCGGGTCTTCAAGTGGAAGTGATGTGGATGATGGCGGCAACTCACGACGCGCCAAGAACAGGGGTGTCCGTTTCGACGAGTTGTGTTTGCCGGTGACTCCGTGCCTCACCACCCGATCCTCTAGCAGCATCGCCATCCACGCCTGCCCTTTGGTTTCTTCCTCCTTGCGGGAGAGTGGCACTATCCTAATCCTGGGGAGGCGCCAGACTCCAGCTATGCTCCCTCATGCCTCTTCGACCTCGTCCTGTAGGAGATGGACAGGGGCAAAGGAATCACGGGGCACTTATCTTTTTTCGATCATAAATCTGTAGGCACTAGCCAAATTTTAATTCAAATAATGTAATCTCTCGTGTCCATGTATCCTGAAGGCCACCCTAGGAGAATCGAGCAAGATTCTCAGAGAAACAATTTAGAGGCGCCTAGTTCTTCTAAAAATAAGAAAAAGAAAAACGATAGAACTTTGCATGCTTCTAGTGAACCTACTGTAGACACACCTGAGAATCCCAATGATATTTCTATCTCTGATGCTGAAACACAATCAGGTGATGAACATGAACCTAGTGATAATGTTAATGATAATGTTCATGTTGATGCTCAACCTAGCAAAAACAATGAAGTAGAGATTGAACCTGCTGTTGATCTTGATAACCCACAATCAAAGAATCAACATTATGATAAGAGAGATTTTGTTGCTAGGAAGCACGGTAGAGAAAGAGAACCATGGGTTCAGAAACCCATGCTTGTGTTCTGTAATGCTTGTACTTGTATAAGCATATTAATGAAAAAGATAAACCTTGTTGGGAACCCGTGCATGTGTATGTCCATGCAGAGCTGAGATGCCTCTTTAGTGTAAATAAACGAGTTTGTCCCGATAGGCTATTTTGCTGGCACCCTCTTTGTCTGCCAGAGAGCCATATCTGCCGGGTTACAGACGAAGGGGACAGCCCCCCGCCAACTTCTTTTTACCAAAGCAACTGCGACCATTCTGACCGAAGCAACATTCGAGTCAGGAATGGGAGCACCTAAGTCTAAAAAGAGTGGTGAGGTTTTCTAATGCATAAGTTATAGCTTACAGAACACGAATGGACAAGAGGTAGAACTCACCTGTTTGGCTTGCCGAAGATCGCAGTGCCGGGCAATCTTCTCACCTCCTTGTCGAAGCCAAGTCCACGGTAAGAACCTGTAGCTTCATGTGGATGAGAATGAATGCAGGATGTGATCCTATCTATATTCATATGCAGGTGCTCATGAAATGCTTATGTAGTGATCTGGAATGCTCATGCATGCATGCAATCTAGGTTGGGGGGCCCTCTACAGCACTTCTTTATTTTCTCTTGCACGGGGTCATCGCCCCGACTTCATACAAGGGGTTACATGCAGCTGAGGCAAAGCCTGTACAAATGGGTGGCTGCCGGGCAGGGCCCGGCAGCTGTAGAACTTGAGGAGATGCTTAATATTCCAAGAGTTTTGCAACTGATCGAGTGCCATCTCCGGTCTCCAGATGGACTGCGCCAGGTCTGGTGACTCGTACTACCTAGTAAGGGCCTTCCCACTTCGGTGATAACTTGTGTGTACCCTTGGCGGACTGAAAGCGCCTAAGGACAAGGCCACCTTCCTCAAAACATCGGGCATGAACCCTGAGGCTATGATAGCGACGCAGGGCTTGCTGACAGCATCCAGCACTTGTAGCAGCCCGGAGACGGTTTTCCTCGAGTAGCACAGCATCGTCAGGCCGGTGTTGATCTTGCACGACTTCATCGTAAGCAAGTACTCGAGGTGCCCCGTAAATGAGTTTTGTGGGGATAACTGCTTCTGCCTCGTAGACCAGGGAGAAGGGAGTCTGCTCGGTAGCTCGGTTTGGTGTTGTTCTAAGGGACCAGAGAACTACCGGGAGTTCCTAGATCCACCTCCTGCCGTGCTTTTGCAGCGTATCAAAGGTTCTTGTCTTGAGTCTGTGTAGCACTTCAACATTTGCCCACTCAGCTTGTCCATTGCTCCAGGGGTGTGCCACAGAGGCGAATGAGATTTCGCATCCGAGAGCATGAACATATTGCATGAAGGCGTGACTCGTGAACTGGGTGCCGTTGTCGGTGATGATCCTTGCCGGAACTCCAAAATGACACACCAGATCTTTCAAGAACTTGATAGCTGAATGAGCAGTCACCTTTCTCACGGCAGTCACTTCTGGCCACTTTGTAAACTTGTCGATGGCGACAAACAAGAATTCAAAGCCACCGATTGCTCGAGGGAAGGGGCCGAGGATGTCGAGCCCCCAGACCGAAAATGGCCATGATGGAGGGATTGTTTGAAGCGCTTGGCCAGGCAGGTGGGTTTTCTTGGAATGGAACTGTCAGGCTTCACACTTAGTGACTAGCTCGACTGCATCTTGGAGGGTTGTGGGCCAATAGAATCCTTGCCGGAATGCTTTCCCAACTAATGCCCTTGATCCAATGTGGGAGCCGCACATTCCTGTGTGTATCTCAGCCAACAGTTCCTTTCCTTCTTCCCGGCAGACGCACTTCAATTTCACACTGTTGGGTCTCCTTCTGTACAGAGTGTCATCGATAAACTGATATATACTGGCCCTCCGGGCTACTCTTTCAGCTTCATCTTGGTCACCGGGAAGCTCTCCGGTTTGGAGGAAGTGGACAATGTGCCTTGCCCAAGTTGGAGCCTGTGGCTTGGCAACGAGGACTAGCGGCACATCCTCTGCTGTAGGAGCACCAGCCTCGTACACGGGGTCCATGGGCCCGGCTGGAGGGGGTGGTCCGGCAGGCTGCGAGGAGTTGTTTCCGACAGGGTCTCTGCCGGGAACAGATGGTTCTACCGGGAGAGGCTTACCGGTGTCCAACTTTCTCCTCTTCCGGTCCATTGTTGCTGGGGATACGGAGGGCTGAGAAAGATGGAGAACAAAAGTTCCTGGTTCCACAGGAAGCTTCTGGGTAGCACACTTTGACAGATGATCAGCTATGCTATTTTCTGCATGGGGTACGTGCTCTGTTTGCAATCCGTCAAAGTGCTCCTCCAATCTTCTCACTTCCTTGACATATGCCTCCATCAATGGACTTTGATAATCCTTGTTAACTTGTCTCACCACTAGATGTGAATCTCCTCGAATGATCGGTTTCTCAATTCCCAATTCTGCTGCAATTCTGAGCCCGGCAAGGATCCCTTCATACTCTGTTGTATTATTGGTTGCTTCTTCCCGGAAAAAATGCATCTTTCCGACGTACTTCAAGTGCTCCCCGGAGGGGGCGACAAGAAGCACGCCAACCCCTGCACTTTATAGGGAAAAAGGCCCATCAAAATACATAATCCATTCTTGGGGTGATTCCTTGCCAGGGATAACTGTCTCTATCACTTCCTCATCAGGGCTTGTCGTCCATTCTGCAATAAACTCTGCCAATGCCCTGCTCTATCAGTTGATGTGCTCTCAAACTTCATACCAAAGCTAGATAGCTCCAAAGACCACTCCACTATTCTGCCAGTAGCCTCTGGGTTTCAGAGTATCCGTTGCAACGGGAAATGGGTAACAACCATGATCTCATGGGCTTGGAAGTGTGGCGCAGTTTCCTTGAGGCAATGATGAGGCCAAAGGTCACCTTTTGCACGCCAGAGTACCTTGATCTAGCCCTCTGCAACAAGGAGCTGGCGAAGTACACTGGGCGCGGCACCACTTTCTTCCTTGCCATGTCCTTGGGTTTGCCCTCGTTGCCGTGCTCTCTGCCGTTCTGATCCTTATCTGGTCTCTTCTCACTCTCTTCCTCATTCACTTCTCGCTGTGCTATCAAGGCTGCACTGACCACTTGGTTAGTTGCCACAAAGTATAGCAACAACAGCTCATAGAGTTTGGGTGCAACCAGGATAGGCACAGAGGACAGGTAGGCCTTCAACTCTTGCAAAGTTGTGTCTGCTTTAGGGGTCCACCTCATAGGACCTGCCTTCTTCATAATCTTGAAGAACAGCAGGGCACGCTCGATAGACTTGGAGATGAATCTACTTAGCACGGCAACAAATCCCGTCAGGCGCCTCATATCTTTAACTGTCCTTGGTGCTTGCATCTGCTCAATGGCCTTGATCTTGTCGGGATTAGCTTCGATCCCCCTGTGGGACGCAAAGTACCCAAGCAGCTGTCGGAGGGAACACCAAACACACACTTCTCTGGGTTTAGCTTCAAGTTAATCTTGTGCAGATTTGCAAACGTCTTCTCCAAATCCTGAATAAGAGTTGTTCTGTCCTTGGTTTTGACCATGATGTCATCCATATAAGCCTCAATATTTCTGTGCAGCTGAGGTTGAAAACCAATCAGGACTGCCCTTGCAAAGGTGAACCTGGCACTCTTTAATCTAAATGGCATGCGGACAAAGCAGTACGTACCACATGGAGTAATGAATGACGTCTTCTCCTCATCTTCTTTGGACATGAAGATCTGGTGATATCTAGAATATGCATCCAAAAACGAGAGCAAATCCCAACCTGAAGTGGAATCCAAAATCTGATCAATATGCGACAAGGGAAACGGTCCTTCGGGCAAGCCTTGTTGAGATCTGTGAAATCAATGCACAGCCTCCACTTCCCGTTTTCCTTCTGGACCACCACTGGGTTTGCTAGCCAAGTGGGATGTAGCACTCCTCTGACCAAACCTGTTGCCTCAAGCTTCTTGATCTCTTCTGCAATAAACTTCTGCCTCTCCAAGGCCTGCTTCCAGACTTTCTGTTTAACAGGTCTGGCATGTGGGAAGACAGCAAGGTGGTGCTCGATTACCTCCCTGGGAACACCGGGAATATCAGATGGTTGCCATGCAAACACATCGACATTCGCCCGCAGGAAGGCAACGAGTGCGCTTTCCTATTTGTCATCGAGGCTGGCGCTGATAGTGAAAGTACCATCAAACGCCAACCAGCCCTGTCAGGACCTTTTTCACTTGTGGAGCTTGCTGTTGGAACACTCCAGCATGTCGTCAACGGGTGTTGTGCACTCGGTGGGGGCACGCTTCCCGGACTCTTTACCAGAGGTCCTACAATCCTTCTTCTTTCCTTTGCTTTCCTTGGTGAGAACTGCTGCCGTCGCTGCCTCTGCCGCGACCGCGTACCGGTACATCTTGTCCACACAAATGATGGCGTCTTTGTCATCTGATGGGATGGTGAGGACTCCTAGTGCCCCAGGCATCTTTAGGGTGTTGTAGGCATAGTGGGATGCCGCCATGAATTTAGCCAAGGTCGGGCGTCCAAGGATCCCATTGTATGGCAGGGGAGATCAACTATGTCAAACACGATCTTCTCAGTCTGGTAGTTTAGTTCTCCCCCTAATGTTACCGGCAATGTGATCTTTCCCTTACGATGAATCCTGCTGGGATTAACACCTTGAAACATGCCGGTAACCTCTAGCTCTTCCTCTGCTATCTGAAGCTTGCTGATAACTGCTAGGGAAATCAGATTCAATCTGGCCCCACCATCCACCAACATCTTTGTGACCATGAGGTTACGATTTTTTTGGAGAAACCAACAATGGCAGGCACCCTACCGCAGTGGTATGGCTAGGGTGATCCTCTTTGTCAACGATGATGGGTGCACGAGAGCATTTGAGCGGCTTCCGGGCCTCTGGCGCTAGCTCCACGGCATTGACTTCCCGCGCCCACCGCTTGAGCTGGTAGTGGGAGGTGTGCAGAGATGCACCCCCGTCAATGCACAGGGCATCACTGGCCTTCTGAAACTCTTGCTCACCGGTTTCCTCTTCATCCCCTCTATCACTCTCATCATCACAAGCTTCCTTCTCCTGGCCCTTGGTGGGGTTTCCTTTACTCTGAAAGGGTTTGTCAGGGCAATTTGCTTCATCACCTCGGCCCTTACTGCCAGCGACATTCTGACCCTTTTCCTTATCACGCTTCTCATACTCTGCTCTCTGTCTCTTGACCAACTGCTCAACCTGATAGCACTCTTAAAGGTCGTGGTCTTTGGTCCGATGGATCTTGTGGTACGGCCCATCGTCCTTTCAGGCCTTTTCAGCAGCCGCAGCTTCTCGGCAATCAGCGCACATGGCAACCTCCTTGCCGGGGCCCTCAGTGTTGGTGATCTTGCTGGTACTTGGGGTGCTTGATCCTTTAATAGTCAATACTACCTTATCCCTCCGCTTCTTACTGCACTTCTTACCCTTCTTCTGACTGGTGGACTCATCATCGTCCTCTGAATCAACATTGATGCAATCTTCCTCTCCAGGAAACTTCCTTCCTTCCTCCATCCGAGCACACTTATCCACTAGGGTGTACAACTCCTTCACAGTCTTGGGCAACCGCACGTTCATCTTAGAACGAATCCGGCGGTTGCACACATTGGACTAGAAGGCAGCTATCACGGCTGTCAGATGGATATTTGGAATATTTCTATGAACTTTGTTGAATCTCTGTAAATACTTACGGAGGGTTTCTCCTTCCTTTTATTGGAGGAGTTGTAGGTCGCTGGGCCGGCTCGGCTCCTGGTGGCCACCGGCGAAAGCATGATGAACTCGTGGCACAGGTCTGCCCATGATGAAATAGAGTTCTCCGGCAGGTGCATCAGCCAAGACCTCACATTGGACTTGAGGGCCAAAGGGAAGTAGTTGGAGAAAACCTCCTCATCTCTTTCCCCGGTAGACTGAACAATGATGGTGTAGATGCTCAGGAACTCTGCCGTGTTCAGCCTCCCGTCGTACTTCTTAGGTATCTCTGGCTTGAACGTGCAAACGGATGGCCAACGGACTTGCCGCAGCTCACGGGTGAAGGTAGGGCAGCCAACCTTGAAGGGCATGGGCCCGTCAACACCGAGCGCGGACTCATCGATGTTGGGGCCGTCGCGCCCGTCGGCTCGGAGGAGGTCGCCGTGGCGCTGCTCGGCGATGCACATGTCTCCTCTCCACCTATCTTCCGGGATTCGTCATTGGCCTGGACGTGCTCGAGGATCAGAGGAGGCCATCGAGACGTCATCGGGGTCTTGATTTGGTCGTGCCCATGCTGGCTACCGTGGCGGGGACTGCACCATGGGGACGGCTCCTTCCGTACAGGCAGCAACATGGGTTGTCGCCGTCGCTTGGGGAGGTCATGGCGGGCCAGCTCATCGTGAGCCTTCGGCTTTGGTGAAACCGAGCAGGCTTTGGATGGTGGCACTCCATTCGTCCATCTGCTCGGCCACCGGCGAAAACCTCAGCAACAGCTGAGCCCGTGCCATGGCCTCCAAGGTTGTGCTTGGCATAGATGATGATGAAGTCGATCGCGCTATTGCTCAGCTCCTGACGGAGCCAGCGGCAGCAGCACTGCGCCTCCACTGTTGCGGTGCAACCACCTGAATGATAGGGTGGTAAGGTGGAGGTGCTTGAGGGCCATCAGCTCTGTTGGGCGCATCAGCTCGGTCGACCCGCCCGGGAGAAAGCGCACGCGCAGCGGTCACACCTGCGGTAGGGGTGGCCGGAGGGCGTCGGTTCGCCCCAGACCAAGCACCATCGTTGTGCGTGTGCCCGTCGGCTAGCGGAGTGCGGCCGTCGAGGTAGTGATGATGTTGCTCTCCTCCGGTCTCTCCTGCTCCTATGTCGGCCGCGAGGGAAGGGGTGGCGGTGCCGCCCGCTCCGACCACATCCCCAGTAGCGTTCGCATCTTCACGCGTCTCCGTGCCCCCCGCAGCATTGGAGGCCATGAGCGGCAGGGCCTTCGAGGTGGACAGATGAACCGAAGAAGCAGGTTTCTTCTTGGGCGCCATGGTTGATGGCGCCGTCGAAGATGCAGATGGCGATGAAGGTGACATGCTGCTCACGTCTTCAGGTTCACACAAGTGAGCCCCCTACCTGGCGCGCCAAAGATTTTGCGGGAAACCACGACCACCTATGGGGCCAGGGCGGCCCCTTGCTGGTTCGGCAGGGGGAGTCGCGTTGCACAAAGAGCATACCAACATGGGGGCAGCGTGACAGAGATCACACGGGCAGTTTTACCTAGGTTCGGGCCGCCGTGAGGTGTAAAACCCTACTCCTGCTTTGGTGGATTGATGGTGGAAAAGTGGTGGTGGTGCATAGTACACTTGCCCGGGAAGGGTTGCCTCAGGGCAGCAACGGCTACGCGCGTACGAGGGTGCGAGTGATCTAACTTTCCAACCTCTCAAACTGTTGCCATGGGCCTCCTTTTATAGGCTAAGGGGTCACCACAGTGGCAAATTAGTCATTAGACACTGATAAGATAGCAAATAGTGCTATCACCTAACTCTGCATGCTGACAGTGCGCATTTAATACGCCGCTTAATGTCATGTCGTTGGTTGCCCGGCAAGGCTTGTCGGGCTATCTTGCCAGCTTCACGCCTGCTCGTCTGGCACGTCATAGGACGGGTGTCATCTATGGGTTCTCTTGGTAGGAAGTGCCCGCCATGTGGCGAATGGCCTCCACTTAATCACTCTGCGGCTTGACACCGCACTGATTGTCAACGTGGGTCGTGGTGGAGCGGTCGGTGAGGTGATCTGGCCTCCATAGGTCCCGGCAGGCCCTGCCGGGACGCCTTGGTCATCTTCTTCTGGGGGTGGCCTCTCCCCTTGTCGGGCTCGCCTGCCCGGCGAGGGAGGCTTCTTTCTTGCCGATATCTTGTTCTCCTGGCTTGGTCTTGCTCCCTCTTGTCTATTTGTTGGTTCTTCGAGTATCTTGGTTTCTTGTACTCCATACTGGTGCTTCAATCTTGATCTTGTGCCTATGCACAGTCAGGGCGACAGGCCCACGTTCTGTTGCACCTATAGTAGTCAACTCCTTGAACTTTTCGAAAACCTTTTGCGACAAGTCGAGCTTTATAGACAGTAACATTACCAGCTTCAGTCTTCTTCTTGAAGATCCATTTGTTCTCTATGGGTCGCCGATCATTGGGAAAATCCACCAAAGTCCACACTTTGTTCTCATACATGGATCCTATCTCAGATTTCATGGCCTCAAGCCATTTATCGAAACTTGGGCTCATCATAGCTTCTTCATAATTCATAGGTTCATCACGGTCTAGTAACATGACTTCCAGAACAGGATTACCACACCACTCTAGTGTCAATCGTGTTCTGGTTGACCTACGAGGTTTGGTAGTAACTTGATCTGAAGTTTCATGATCATCGTCATTAGCTTCCTCTCTAGTTGGTGCAGGCATCACGGGAACAATTTTCTCTGATGTGCTGCTTTCCAATTCGAGAGGGGGTACAATTATCTCATCAAGTTCTACTTTCCTCCCACTCACTTCTTTCGAGAGAAACCCCTTATCTAGAAAGGTTCCATTCATGGCAACAAATATCTTGCCTTCGGATTTGTGGTAGAAGGTTTACCCAATTGTTTCCTTAGGGTATCCTATGAAGACGCACTTCTCCGATTTGGGTTCGAGCTTATCAGGTTGAAGCCTTTTGACGTAAGTGTGTAACCCCAAACTTTAAGAAATGACATCTTACGTTTATTGCCAAACCACAATTCATACGGTGTCGTCTCAATAGATTTAGACAATGCCCTATTTAACGTGAATGCAGTTATCTCTAATGCATAACCCCAAAACAATAGTGGTAAATCAGTAAGAGACACCATAGATCGTACCATATCTAATAAAGTACGGTTACGACGTTCGAACACACCATTACGCTGTGGTGTTCCAGGTGGCGTGAGTTGTGAAACTATTCCAGATTGTTTTAAATGAAGGCCAAACTCGTAGCTCAAATATTCTCCTCTACGATCAGATCGTAGAAACTTTATTTTTCTTGTTACAATGATTCTCCACTTCACTCTGAAATTCTTTGAACTTTTCAAATGTTTCAGACTTGTGTCTCATTAAGTAGGTATACCCATATATGCTCAAATCATATGTGAAGGTCAGAAAATAATGATACCCACCACGTGCCTCAACACTCATTGGACTGCATATATCAGTATATATTATTTCCAATAAGTCATTGGCTCGCTCCTTTGTCCGGAAAATGGAGTTTTAGTCATCTTTCCCATGAGGCATGGTTCGCAAGTATCAAATGATTCCCAAAGTCCATCTGGATGGAGTTTCTTCATGCACTTTACACCAATATGACCTAAATGGCAGTGCCACAAGTATGTTGCACTATCATATCAACTTTTCATCTTTTGACATCAATATTATGAATATGTGTATCACTACGATCAAGATTCAACAAACCATTCACATTGGTTGTATGACCATAGAAGGTTTTATTCATGTAAACAGAATAACAATTATTCTCTAACTTAAATGAATAATTGTATTGCAATAAACATGATCTAACCATATTCATGCTCAACGCAAACACCAAATTTATCTAGGTTCAACACTAATCCCAAAGGTAGAGTGTGCGATGGTGACCATATCAACCTTGGAATCATTTCCAACACACATCGTCACCCCGCTAGTCTCTACAACTCCTGTTTCGAGTTACTAATCTTAGCAACTGAACCGGTATCAAATACCTAGGGGTTACTATGAACACTAGTAAAAATACACATTCATAACATGTATATCAAATATACCTTTGTTCACTTTGCCATCCTTCTTATCCGCTAAGTATTTGGGGCAGTTCCACTTCCAGTGACCATTTCCTTTGCAGTAGAAGCACTTAGTTTCAGGCTTGGGTCCAGCTTTTGGCTTCTTCACGGGAGTGGCAACTTGCTTGCCATTCATCTTGAAGTTCCCTTTCTTTCCCTTGCCCTTTTTCCTGAAACTAGTGGTCTTGTTAATCATCAACACTTGATGCTCTTTTTTTTATTTCTACCTTCACCGATTTCAGCATCGTGAAGAGCTCGAGGATCATTTTCGTCATCCCTTGCATATTATAGTTCATCACAAAGTTCTAGTAGTTTCGTGGTAGTGACTAGAGAACTCTATCAATCACTATCTTATTTGAAAGATTAACTCACACTTGATTCAAGTGATTGTAGTACCCAGACATTCTGAGCACATGGTCATTGGTTTAGCTATTCTCCTCCATCTTGTAGGAAAAGTACTTATCAGAGGTCTCATACCTTCTCGACACGGGCATGAATCTGAAATACCAATATCAGCTCTTGGAACATCTCATATGCTCCGTGGCGTTCAAAACGTCTTTGAAGTCCCGGTTCTAAGCCGTAAAGCATGGTGCACTAAACTATCAAGTGGTCATCATATCGAGCTTCTCAAACGTTCATAACGTCTACATCTGCTCCTGCAATAGGTTTGTCACCTAGAGGTGCATCAAGGACATAATTCTTCTATGCAGCAATGAGGATAATCCTCAGATCACGGACCAAGTCCGCATCATTGCTACTATCATCTTTCAACTTAGTTTTCTCTAGGAACATATCAAAAAAATAGGGGAGCTATAACGCAAGCTATTGATCTACAACATAATTGGAAAATACTATCAGGACTAAGTTCATGATAAATTAAAGTTCAATTAATCATATTACTTAAGAACTCCCACTTAGATTGACATCCCTCAAGTCATCTAAATGATACGTGATCCAAATCAACTAAACCATGTCCGGTCATCACGTGAGATGGAGTAGTCATGAATGGTGAACATCTCTATGTTGATCATATCTACTATATGATTCACGTTCGACCTTTCGGTCTCCAGTGTTCCGAGGCCATGTTTGTACATGCTAGGCTCGTCAAGTTTAACTTGAGTATTCCGCATGTGCAAAACGGTCTTGCACCTGCTGTATGTGAGCCTATCACACTCGATCATCATGTGGTGTCTCAGCACGAAAAACTGTCGCAACGATGCATACTCAGGGAGAACACCTATACCTTGAAATTTTAGTTAAGGCATCATCTTATAATGCTACCACCATACTAAGCAAAATAAGATGCATAAAGATAAACATCACATGCAATCAAAATATGTTACCATCTTGTGCTTTTCATCTCCATCTCCAAAGCATCGTCATGATCTCCATTGTCCCCGGCTTGACACCTTGATCTCCATCGTAGCTTCGTGGTCGTCTTGCCAACTAATGCTTCTACAAATATTGCTACCGCTTAGTGATAAAGTAAAGCAATTACATGGCATTTGCATTTCATACAATAAAGCGACAACCATAAGGCTCCTGCCAGTTGTCGATAACTTCTACAAAACATGACCATCTCATACAATAATGTATATCACATCATGTCTTGACGATATCACATCACAAGCATGCCCTGCAAAAACAAGTTAGACGCCCTCTACTTTGTTGTTGCAAGTTTTACGTGGCTGCTATGGGCTTCTAGCAAGAACCGTTCTTACCTACGGCACAAAACCACAACAGTGATTTATCAAATTTTCTATTTTAACCTTCAACAAGGACT
This sequence comes from Triticum aestivum, assembly GCF_018294505.1. Taxonomy (NCBI): domain Eukaryota; kingdom Viridiplantae; phylum Streptophyta; class Magnoliopsida; order Poales; family Poaceae; genus Triticum; species Triticum aestivum. The sequence goes on from NC_057798.1 coordinate 229,431,680, forward strand.
GGCCGCAGTCAAATTCTATTCAACTAAAGTAGGAGAAACAGACACCTGCGAACCACCTTTATGAAAAACTAGTTGCATGTTTGTTGGTGGAACCGGTCTCATGAACATGGTCATGGAAGGTTGGTCCGGTCCGCTTCATCCAGCAATACCGCCGAATCAAAGTAAGACATTGGTGGTAAGCAGACGATCACCGCCCACAACTCTTTTTGTTCTACTCGTGCATAGCATCTACGCATAGACCTGGCTCAGATGCCGCTGTTGGGGAACATAGCATGCACTTTCAAAAAAAATCTTACACTCACGCAAGATCTATCTAGGAGTTGCATAGCAACGAGAGGGGGAGAGTGTGTCTACATACCCTCGTAGACCGAAAGCGGAAGCGTTTGACAATGCAGTTGATGTAGTCGAACTTCTTCTCATTCCGACCGATCAAGCACCGACCGTACGGCACCTCCGATTTCTGCACATGTTCAGCTTGATGACGTCCCTCGAACTCTTGATCCAGTAGAGTGTCGAGGAAGTAGATGAGTTCCGTCAGCACGACGGCGTGGTGATGGTGATGTGAAGTGATCCGCACAAGGCTTCACCCAAGCACCACGAGAATATGACCGGAGGCGTAAACTATGGAGGGGTGCCGCACACGGCTAACAATAGTTGATGTGTGTTCTAGGAACCTCCACCCCTCATATATATAGGTGGGAGGAAGAGGGAGCAGCCCTAGGGGCGCCCCAAGTAGGAGGGATCCTACTTGGGCTCCTGCCCTAGGCCGGCGCCCCCTTTCCTTCTTTTGGCGATGAGGGGAAGGAAGGAGGAGGTGGCGCCCCCTTTCCTTTCTCCCGCCAAGGCGGAAAGTGATGCCTGCTAGAACTACGTCGGTATTTCCCCAAAGAGGAAGGGATGATGCAGTATAGCAATGGTAGGTATTTCCCTCAGTAATGAGACCAGGTTATCGAACCAGTAGGAGAACCTCCTCACACCACGTAAACAACACCTGCACACAAATAACAAATACTCGCAACCCGACATGTTAAAGGGGTTGTCAATCCCTTCCGGGTACGACGCCTCAAGATAGGCAAATAACGTGAGGTAAAAGTGGTAGATAGGATAAATAGAGCACGGACACTACAAAGAAAAGACACATCCGTGATATTTTGGGCCGAACGAAAAAAATTCTGTCATACATATGACACTTCTATGACGATAATTGTGACAAAACCCGGTATCATCATAGATGTGGTGGGCTCCTACTTCTATGACAAAAAATCATGACAGAAGATGGGCAATTCGTCCTGGGCGGGCCGGAGATGCAGCTGCATGACATTCTTTGGGCCGTCCATGACGGAAAAAACCGTGGTAGAAGCGAGGGGGAGGAAAATTTCGGGGAGTTGCCGGTTACGGTGGGAGGTCGGGGCCGAGCGATGCGCATTTCTCTCGTACATGTGCGAGGTGTTGGCTCTAATTGAACCCGAGCGAGGCGTTGGGCTCTAACTGAACCCGAGCGATTGCACTGCAGGCTATGCGTTACTGAACCCGAGCGATCGATCGATGGCTGTTAACTGAACCCGATGGAACGATTCCTTCGCTACTGCTGCTAACTGAAGCCGATCGATTGGATGAACAGTGAGCGTTGCGGGGGGGTTTGGATGAACAGTGAGCGGTGGCGTTGCCTCTGGATGAACAGTACCCCGTGGTGTGGAGGGCTGGATGAACAGTAGACAATGGAGGGGTGGCCGTGAAGGGGTGGTTGAACAGGACCCCGTGGTGTGGAGGGCTGGATGAACAGTAGACGGTGGAGGGGTGCCCGTGGAGGGGTGGTTGAACAGGACCCCGTGGTGTGGAGGGCTGGATGAACAGTAGACGATGGATGGGTGCCCGTGGAGGGGTGGTTGAACAGTAGACGGTGGAGTAGCGTGCGGTGGAGGATGGATGAACAGGAGCCCGTGGAGGCTGGAGGAGGTCGACGGTAGCCCGTGGAGGCTGGAGGAGGTCAACGGTGGAGATGAACAGTATCCCGTGGGGTCCCGTTTTGCGGTATGCCACACCCCTCCTGATGAACAGGACCCCCGTTTCGACCGTAGCGCTCCAACACAAGTCCGTTTCGTCCGTTTTGCGGTACGCCACACCCCTCCCGATCAACAGGACCCCCGTTTCAACCGTAGGAGGTCCGTTTCCTCCGTTTTGAGGTACGCCACACCCCTCCCGATCAACAGGACCCCCATTTCGACCATAGGAGGTCCGTTTCCTCCGTTTTGCGATACGCCACACCCCTCCCGATCAACAGGACCCCGTTCAGAACGTCGGAGGTCCGTTTCCTCCGTTGTGCGGTACGCCATGCCTCGTTTCCATCGCCTGTTCCGTCCAAGCCGTTTGGCTCCCACGCGTTCCATTGCCTTCCCATGAACACGGCGCATTCCGTTGCCTCCCCATGAACACCATGACGACGATGTTTCTCCGTTCCAACCCAGCCATGTACACGAGCCCTGGCCGTATGTATGCGCGAGTAGGCATTCGAGACCCTGCCCGTATGTACGTACGTGGCCGTATTTTATTTCTTGCACCCTCGCCGTTGTACGTACGTATACATGCTACATGCACGCCTCTACTACAGCACGTGCGCGCCTCTAAAACGACCAGTATGTACGTACACGTTCGCGACCAGAATGACAACGCTACGTACGCTTCGACCAGGTGGGTCCCGACTGTCAGGCACTTCCTTGCCTGCGAAGATGTAGCTGGTGGGTCCCAGCAGTCAGGGGGGCGAATCTTTTTTTTGCCTAGACGCACTTCCTTGCGTGCGAAGATGTAGCTGGTGGGTCCCAGCAGTCAGGGGGGCGAATTGTTTTTTTTTTGCCCGGACGCACTTCCTTGCGTGCGAAGATGTAGCTGGTGGGTCCCAGCAGTCAGGGGGGCGAATCATTTTTTTTGCCCGGACGCACTTCCTTGCGTGCGAAGATGTAGTTGGTGGGTCCCAGCAATCAGGGGGGCGAATCATTTTTTTCGGACGCACTTCCTTGCGTGCGAAGATGTAGCTGGTGGGTCCCAGTAGACAGGGGGAAATGATTTTTTCGCGAAATACGGTAGCCCATCCGATGGGTCCCCGCTGTCAGGTGGAGTAATAATTATTTTGCACGTAATAAGGAGGCACTTCCTTGCTGCGGCCATGGACCCAGCTATCAGCCTCGCCACGTATGATCCACGTCCGATGGAAGCCATTTCTTGACCACGTTGACCACGCCGCGCCGAGAGCACCAGGGTGGTGGACGACGGCGAGGCCTAGGAAGGGGACGATGCAGAGCCGAGGAAGACGCGGCAATGGATGCCCACGCGTAGAGGAGTATGAGGGTTCACTCGTTCGGCTGCGGTGTGAGGCTGTCGTCGCTTCAGAATAACAGGGGGTGTGGGTGCGTAGAGGGATGGCCTGGCCAGCAGTGGAAGTAGTAGGGGGCGGTGAGGCCTCCGCGGCATCATAGCCGGCCACAGGTGGCAGGAGCAGGCGGCACGACCGGCGCTGCTTTGGGCGGCTGGAGCAAGAAGACCAGAGGTTGAAGAAGCACTACGGCCGTTGGATGGACATCGTACATTCAGTGAGCTAGAATCGTTCATATATTGACTAAAGTTGACAAAGGCCTCCGTCCCAGTCAACTTAGTAGGCCCACAAGTCAGCCTCCCATCAAGGTTGGTCCCAGCTAGCAGGGGGTATTCATTTTATTTTTCGTAATAAGGAGGCACTTCCGGTGGGTCCGAGCTGACAGCGGGGGGAACGTTTTTTCACGAAATACGGTGGCCCGTCCTGTGGGTCCCAGCAGTCAGGGGAAACGTTTTTTCGCGAAATACCAGTGTCCCGTCTGGTGGGTCCCTGCTGTCAGGTGGAGGAATAATTATTTTCCGTGTAATAAGGAGGCACTTCCTTGCGGCTGCCGTGGACCCAGTTGTCAGCCTCTCCACGTACAGTACTCTTCCAATGGAAGTCAGTCGTTAACCACATTGACCACGCCGCACCGAGAGCACCACGGCGGTGGATGACGGCAAGGCCTGGGAAGGGGACGACGCAGAGCCGGGGAAGACGCGGCAGTGGAAGCCCGCGCGGAGAGGAGTACGAGGGTTCACCGGTTCGGCTGCGGTGTGAGGCTGTCGTCGCCGCAGAATAACAGGGGGTGTGGGTGAGTAGAGGGATGCCCTGGCCAGCGGTGGGAGTAGTAGGGGGCGCTGAGGCCTGCGCGGCAGCACAACTGGCCACGGGAGGCGGGAGCAGGCGGCCCCGCCGGCGCTGCTTTGGCGGCTGGAGCAAGAAGATCAGAGATTGAAGAAACACGATGGCCGTTGGATTGACATCCAACGGTTACGTCTGCTAGAATCGTTTGTTGACGTAGTATATAATAACTAAAAAAATCTTGCATATGCGTCAACTAAACAGGCCCACAAGTCAGACCACTCCCTCTTTTTTTAATAATTTATATATAGCCCATGGCAACTTCTTATGCAATTTATTGTAGTCGGTTTTTTTGGTTGGCTAGGGCCAATTTCGCATATTTCTGTGGGTTCCAAACTATTTTTAATACCGAAATGTCGAGCCAGATTTGAAGTACTTTGAAGATATATTTAAATTAGGTTAATGCCTAGTGAAATAGGAATCTGAAAATGTGAAAAAAATCAGAAATTATAAAGTAATTGCCAATTTGTCATCTATTTTTATATTTACGACCCATTTCATATTACTTTCAAGATTTGCAGGCGTCTTGAAAGAGTTGCAGCCCATCAGGGCGTAGAAAAATAAGTAGGCATGGATTGGGTATTCTTCAGAAAAAATAAACTGGGCGCATTTTCACAAAGAAAAAATAGCTGGGCTGGTTACATGGTGAACATAAAATATAAGCCTGGGCTAGACGGGCCATAGCCCAGTTCAAACCCTGCTCCGTCTCAACAATACCAAACAAAAAAAATACTGCTCGAGTAGCTACGTCCCAGGTGTCAGTCGATCTTGTGTTGTTCTCTTGTCTATTGACTATATACGCTCACAATGTTGTGGGTCCCAGATGTTAGGAAAACACTAGGAGGAAGCATTTTATTTTTCCATACGCTGACGTGGTGGGACCCTACTGTCATCCTCTCCACGTACTTCTGCCGATTCCTGTTGTTTGTTGACAATGTTGACAACGCGAGAGGGTGGCGCCGTGGCAAGTGCACCAAAGCGCGCGGAGGACGTCGGCGTTAACGATTTAGGAGACGGTGGGGCGGCGATGCGTGCGCTGAGGCACAGCCAGCCGTGGGAGGCGGAAGCAGGCGGCCCCGCCGGCGCTGGTTTGGTTTTGGCGGCTGGAGGAAGACAGGACTGAAGAAACACGACAGACTGTAAAAGCAGCAGGAGTACTTAACAACCTTAACTGAAACCAGCAGGGGCACTTAACAACCAAAGCTGAAAGTAGTATGTGTACTTATACAGGTTCAACCGTACAAAGCACGCCTCGAACAGTGCTGCTTTGCCTACAGTTAACCAAGGGTGAGGCCGCCAAGCCCCAGGACAAGTCCCAGGCGCCACCCCGCGCATCCACAACCTTCTAAAAGCGGCTTCATCTCATAATGTGGTCAATAAACAGGATATTCGCTTTAGAGCCATGGAAAAGCATGAACATAATCTTCTGTCTTATTCTCCAAGATGGACGTGCCTTCATTATTTGAGACCACCCATGAATAAGTATCTTTTCACCTCCAAGGGGAATTGAGTAGGTCGACATAAACATCATGTTGTGACCAAGCGCAAGTCTGACCCGACCATGGTCAGGCATCTGTATAGGAACAATATAACTTGTCAGTTCCTATTTCAAGAAGATCACAGCTGTAAAACTGTGTATAAGCCATAGTTTATGAACAACATATATAACAGAAAACAGCTCGTACCATAAGTTTCTCGACACAGTTGGACCTTTTCGACGAGTGCAGCAGTGGCACACATATCCCACGTGGCCTTCCACCATTGAAACGCCCCACAAGGACCTCAAGACGATCAATGAAGTGTAGGAACTTGTGGATGTCGATCCAGTCAACTTCAGTGCCATTAGTAACAGTCGAGTTATTACAGAGTAACAAACGAGCAGACTGCTTAACTCTGAAAAAACCTACACGTGCCACCAATTATAAGAAAATATTAGTTAGAAGTAGCATCTTCGTGAGAGATTAGTTGCTACTTCTAAAGTTAAATTGTGATTAGTTAGACAGAATAGGTGGATTAAGAAGTAATCGAGGCAACAAGCAAGAACCAGATACAAAACTAACATGGATGAACAATTGGAACGACGCCGGGTGGAAGATCGCAGTGAAGATGAGACCAGGTTCTGGTATTTCCATCAACATTTGTGCGCCAACTTTCAGTCCGTAACACTTGAGAAAGTTTATCCAAGTTCGGCCATAAAAAAAGCAGCGATCTTCTTGGTTCATGAACCCAACTCGAAAATAATATCCAAGGCTTGTCTTCACTGTGACCATTAAACTAGTGTATTCAGTTATGGCAAGGCCGAGCATCTTGAGTACATGTGTTCTGGCAGAGCAAATAATACACTGCAGGAAAAATAATATGAGAACGCAGCATGTTCAAAAAAACCCACCCTCCCGGATAGAGAAAAGGATTCTAGGAACATACTGTGCGCGTTTCAAAATGCTCTGTTAGGATGAGAAGGAACAAGTATGGCGTCTCGCTGAGGGCGCAGAAATCTGTAGGGTACTCGCACTTTGGGCACTACAACTGAAACACACTAGATTCAGTATGAAGAAAAATGCATCAACGGCGGCGGCTGCCATCCTAGGATTACCTGCGACCAAGGGACTTGGATTTATCGGGGATGGATGAAGAATTCGTACATGGTTCTCCATGAGAAAACCCTATGCAATCGCCGAGCGGGGGTTTTCTCTGAACAAGCAGACGAGGGAGAAGGGGATTCAGGCCCAGTGAAATATTGTCGCTTCATCCGTCCAGCTTACTGCTAAAGCTGGAAAAGGGGGTTGTGATTTGACGGCTCATTGGGCATTACTGCGGCGCTACGACTGGGGTGTGTCTACCGTGAAGTTGTGCACTCTAATTTGTGCATATGGCACGTGGACCCCGTTGCCGGTTGCCCCACATATCAGCGAAAGGAAGTAGAAAGACAGGAGTAACTAGTTACACATAAATATATTTTTTGACAGAGAGATACTCCCTCTGTAAAGAAATATACAAATCTTTTTTTTCACAGGCTCACCTTGCCGAGAAATATACTCCCTCTACAATGAACGGGCATTATGGAGGTTCAGATTTTATTATGGGGGTTCAACTGAGAATATAATACTCAGATAGGCTCACGGTTCTGGACTTTGGGCCACAGGCCGACCCTGCATGCTTGGGGGCCCATGTGTTCTACCTCAGCGCTTTTCATATTGCAAGCGATCGGTACTGCGCTGGTTTTAGATGATGTCGCAAGGCGAATACACAAAATTGAATAAGGCACGACAGTTGTTGAAATGAAATTGAACGACAGTTCCTAACCAGCAATCAGAGTTGCAATTCTATCGACGATATACCATGTGATAAATAATACTGTCATACTACTTATAAACACAGGACACTTGTTTCACCATGCCAGATTATTACATCAAAATCTCTCGGAGGATAGATCAGTTCGGCAGTTGCGTGCTGCTACTGAAGAATTTCAAAGTTGATTTGGACCAGCTCTCCTTGCCGAGAAAGTTCGATTTTGACATCATCCCCTACCGCAAGATATGATTTAGATTTGAACCTTGACCATCCTTTAGCATCAATCATCATGCGACCATCCTTTGTACTTACGGTATATTGAGCAGGTTCATTCACACCAAGGTTGCGCATGGTAAGAGAAACTTGGCCGCGGTCACCCGGATTGTTGAACGACTCCCTCATTGCTCTAGGAATTCTCTATTTGCAAACAAGAAGACATACCCAAACAGTTAGATCAACACAGTGAATCATGTGAAACAACATGGAAAGAAAAAAGAACGAAGCACTTGGGCAGCCAATGCTTACCAAAAAGGTGGACATGTCGGTTTTTGTAAGGACTTTGGTATATGAAGTGCGAACTACAGCCCAGATTGTTGCCGATGCAATTGCACGGGCCGGACCAGATGCAAGTGCAAGTGTTGGTGCAGGTGCCGAAGCCGCTGCTGCTGCCGAAGATGGTGCTCCTTGTAGAGCTGGTGCCGGTGTCGATGCCCGATCCTCTGGTAGATCAGACTGATCCGCTGACGCGGTCAGTGCCCAATCCTCAGCTGGATCAGACTGAGTAGTTGCCGCTGTCAGTGCTAGAGCAACTGCCGGTGCTCGATCTGTGCGAGACAGCGGTGATCGTGTTTGGTCTGCTATGATCAGCTTTCTAACTTGACTAGGATCCGTGACCGTGATCCAGTTTTTTCTTCCTTTCTTTTAAATGCGAGAAGGACTAATTGTGGCATTTTTGTTAAACCAAACTGCAGTTCATCATAGGGATTCAGCTTGTACTCACACAACAGACTGATCCAATTTTTTCCAGTAATATAAGTGATGGACAGTGCCTTCATTATTGACACGACATAAGATGTGAAACCTGCAAAAATAGCCATCGTAGAGCAAACCAAACAGTTTATTCTGTGATGAATGTCACATGGCAAAACCTGCATCGTAAAATTGCAGGAAAAGAAAGAAAACATGACATTAAATCAATAAGATTTAGACAGTAAATCAATAAGATTTACTTGATGTGACATGAGTGAATCCTTACCAGGAAATCACTATGTTGAAGTACTAAACAGAAGATTGATCATCCAACTACTTGTGGCATGCAGGGGCCCCGCCTACTCCCACAAGCAGGACAGTCCAAAGGTCATGACAAATCGTATGGACCGAACATCCATGGGACTGGAAATCCTGGTGGGTGCGATAAATCCTGCAATGCATACAGATATTGGAGTGTAACCATAATTGATAAACCGCCCTCACAAAAAATATGGTCTGGATACTTCAAAATGTACAAACTGAATTGAGTGGACAGACATAAACATAGACCATTCTCAGGACTGACCACACACCAAAAGCGGCAGTACTAATAAACAATACAGGGTTCACAAACACAAATCAAGTACTGAACAATAGTACTTACTACAGACAAGCAAAGTTGCACTAACTAAACTCTGCAGACTATTTCTTGCCACCGACGTATGGGATGAACCCCGCATAACTGACTAGGCCATGGACTTCGTGTGAGATGTCTACATGCACCATCACCATCTTGTCAACCTTGGAGAACCTAACAGAGTGGTCGTTCCACTCATAAACATGATGATGAAGACAGGCCGCATCAGATTTGGGAAGCTTTACAAGAACCACACCCTTCGTAATCGAAGGCACAGCCAAGAAATTGTTGTGGTCAAGTACAGCCTCGAGAACACGCCTGACAACAATGCTACAGGAAAACACTAGTTCAGGACACGTGGCGACAAGGACACAGCAGCTGGATAGTTCAGCAGTAGAACTCATCATCAGGTCTTCCAGTTCACACGGCATGACTTTGAGAACTTCATCTCCACCGCGGACATGGTTCTAATTCAAACAGAAACCATATTTTATTACTACCTCCATTCAGAAATATAAGATGATTTTCGATATTATACTCCATATATGACTACATATACGCACAGAAATGAGTGAACAAAGACACTAGAACATGTCTTCAAAGGCATGAGAGCAGAGGGATTACATGCAATATCCATAACACAAGTTACTGAGGCAAATATACCCTCTTAAAAGGTAGCATTGATGTTCATAAAGTACTCCCTCCGTCCCAAGATTCTTGTCTTAGATTTGTCTAGATACGGATGTATCAAGTCACATTTTAGTATTAGATACATCCGTATCTAGACAAATCTAAGACAAGAAATTTGGGACAGAGGGAGTAGTTGAAAGTAATCTATAAGAAATCAGTGTCAACCTCTCGCATGTTTTGGTCAAAAGAGGAATTTAGAACTGTCATTTGGCACACTAAAATCACATGCAAGATCACCCAGAAAGTTGTACTACTAGTACTAGTACTGCGTGTTAGATGAAAAAACACGATCAAGATCGAGAAAAAGATCGTCAACAAGAGACATTACCTGGACTTGCTTAATGAGGGATCCTGGAGAGGGGGGCTTGGACAGGGCGATGGCTTTGAGCTTGTCTGCGGTAGTCTCGGCGGGAGCTTGCGCTTCTTTGTACCATGAGCCTCGACAGTTTTGGCCAGAGCCATAGACATCACATCGGCCGGTGCTCCGGCGTCCATCTAAGAGAGGAAGCTGAGAGAGAAGAGTGAAAGGAGGAACGGGATGAGGGAGAAGCGAAGCGAGTGGGGGTTTTCTTCAAGAGAGGAAGCTAAGAGAGAAGAGTAAAATGATGGTTGCTTCGTCCGTCCAACTTACTGCTGGAAAGGAGGGGGTTTTATGATTTGACGGCTCATTGGGCATTACTGTGGCGGTTCGATCGGGGTAGTCTACCGTCACTCTATTACGGAGTAATTTAGTGCATGGCTGGTGGACCCAGGTGCTGGTTGTCCCACACGTCGGCGAAAGTGAGTAATTTAGTGCATGGCTGGAGGAGGATCCGCATGGTAGAGCGTGTCCACTGTTTTTCATTTTGAAGAAAAAAATGATTACAGCAAGCGTTTCCACTCTTACGACGGAGGAGTGCGAAACACGGCAACCACTTGAACATACACAGTGCTCCTACTACTAGGCATGTGCAGTGGTTCCTACGTCAGTACTACACAATCTTGTTGCTAGTGTAGTAAGATATGACGATAACAAATGATGTTGTGCGCATGTCAATTACTCCTATATGTAACATAGTACCGCTTTTTTGACTGTCCGGTCGAGAATGAACGGTGAGATCAATGTTAACAGAACTAGGTCCACAGCGCACGGAGAGTACGATGCTACAGTACTCCACGAAACATAAACCATATGAAGCACATCCAATAGTGTTAGACAGGGTGTATGAAGGGTGCACAGGATGGGAGCAAAAGTTCCCTTCTTGACCCACTTTTGGGTGTTTGGCAGAGTGCATGAAGGGTGCATGAGTCCACACTAGTAGGTTGACAAAAATACACGAAGAGGAAACAACTATATTGAGATGAGAATGCAACCAAACACACCCACATGCTTTGTGCTACAGTGACTGATCTGCACCATCTGAGTTTGATCCAACAGTCATGTTGCGCCGAGACATGGACATGCCCATGCAGAGGGCGCCTAAACACCACCGAAGTCCCTCTGCTTCTCGAGGCGCACGACGTTGGTGATGCAGGGTGCAACCACCCGCAGAGCCTGCTCCCGGACGATGGGAGCCAGCTCGTTAAAGACGGCGTCCAATGGCACGAATGGATTCCGGTGACGGAGCCCTAAAAGGATTCGCCCGGCAACGGCGATGGCAGCCCGCAAGCCCTCCTTGTCCAGCTCAGCCCCCACCATCGCGCGGAGACGTCTCAGCTCCTCGGAGATATAGGTGAAGAAGGAGACCAGGTCAGGAAGCCGCAGCTCATTAAAGTCGACCAAGTGGTCGAACGGGTTTAGCCCGACGGCCAGCATCGTCACGCTGGCACAACGGTAGGCATCACGCAGCTACAACACATGCGTGGCAACTTGGTTCACCAAGTGGCTGAGGCGATCCTGGACCTCGTCACGATTGGCCCGCTCACGCTCCAGCCGGCTCCCCTGACGGCCTATCGTATCTCCCGCTTTCTGCAGCAACATCGCCGATGCCTCGAGCATCTTTGTGGTGGACGCCTGCCGCTTTTGAAGCTTCGTGAACTCCCGCACATAACGAAGGAGCATGGCACTCCTCTCCTCCTTGAGCTCACGAAGCTCCACGTCCTTGGCCCTGAGCTCCGCATCCTTGGCATGGAGCTCCTGTGTCAGGCGCCTCACCTCGGACTCCATGATCTGCTTGCCGCCATGGCACCAGGTAGAAGCAATGGGGAGAGGAAGCAAAGGGGGAGAAACGGCTGAAAGGCAATGCAATCTACGGGAAGGCGGAGGGAGCCAGCCGAGGAGCGGGGAATCTTTTGGTTTTCACCACGGTAAAACACTAGTCGACGACTTCTCACATCATGGAGCAGTGGGTTTTTACAGGCGGAGTCATCGTGACTAATTGCTGCCGTGCCTGCTCCCATCAATCAAAAAGTTAAAATCCTGTCGCGCCTGCTCTCGTCAATCAAAAAATTAAAAATCCTGCCGCACCCAAACACGAGAGCAGTGCCGCGGTGGATATTTAAATTTACCTGCCGGCAAGTAGATAAAAAAAGGGGTGAAAAAACAAATGTGGCGGCGGCCTAGCTAATCGGTCGAACTAGCCTGACTAGCTAGCCACCGTGCTTCACTGATGTACTCAGTGGAAAAGGTGGTCTTTCGTGATTTGATGACTCATTTACTTGCTTCGGCCTACGACCGAGGAGGACCCAGAAAACGCGCGGTAGGGCGTCCCACGTCAGGAAGAATATATGCGTGCACCACCCGGGAGGACCCTGATACCGCGCGGTAGGGTGTGCCATGTCTCGGCACGGAGGAAAAATGTGCGTGTAAAAATATATTGTATCAGACGTAGTACCTATGGTTCGACCTCGGGACCCAGCCAGTCGGTCGAAAACAGCCCACTAGCCATACAGCTTCATCATGCAAACGTGGCACGGTTAGCTCTGTCTCGACCAGCCACAATGTCTCTTGTTCTAGGCGATTCTTCTATTTTCCAAGCTTTTTTTTAGTTGTAATAACACCACGACAAGCTAGCGCCGCTCTTCGTGTGTGCCCGTGCAAAGGTTAGACGATGGAGAGAAGAGAGATTTAAATTGCAGACCTGGGACCCACCAGTAAGCGAGACAACGGTCATGCACGTGTTGACGAGGCACTCCCTCTACTCTACTCAACGCAAGTGTGCTGTATAAAATCAAGTTATGGGACAAAGCCAACAACCGTTCGTTTTTTCAGGCTATCGACTTACTCTTTGTAGTCCAGGTTGCCAGATCGAATCTCGTCTTTCAGATTTGTTAGTTTTAGGTCCAAATTTGATTAATGACAAGTGGGACCCCCGTGTGTTGTTCCAATATTTCAGTGTAGGATGGTTTTCTTGAACAAACACTTTGCGCGGTTAGACAAGTAACAGCATGAGTTACACGTATTTTGCAAGTTTACGAACAAAAATGACAGCGGCATAGAATATCACATCCACCCTGCAGCTTACATACTATGGTGATACGAGTTTTTACACCGTTGCAAGTGAGATCCAATGGCTTGGGAGTAGTCTTTGTAATTATGCACAATTTCCAAACTCTCCAAAGGTTTTTTTGCAAATAAAACATTCAGGCCTCATGTGTGCCGCTGCATCTTCGATCCAATGGCTCCCCGATGCTCATATTAGGTGCTCCCCATAGCTTCCGCTGCGGTGATATGAGCATCTAGGTCGTATGACCAATGATCAGATGGCACATGCGTAGTACTTGTACTTTCTGCGCATTTCCCAAACTCTATCAGCCGTATATTGCAAAAACATTCAAACCTCCTACTGTGGGCCGTTAGATCTCAGTGAACTCGTATCACCATAGAATCTACGGTGCGGGAGCACCTCATACTCTCCCGTGCGAGAAAACATAAGGTGCTATCGCAGCTTGGATGCTACGATGATACAAGCTTGGAGGTCGTTTGATCTGAGATCCAATGGCATCTGAGCAGTCTTTGTGCTTGTAAGCAGTGGTTGAACTCTTTTGGGGCTTTTCTGCAAAAAACCATTCGAACCATTGAGGAGGTGTTGGGTCATAAATCCAACGCCTCCAAAGAGCTTGTATCATCAAAGCATCTAAGGTGTGGTGGCACATGATACTCTTACATACACAAGAATATGATGTCCTCCTTCATCTTAGATGCTACGGTGATACGAGCTTCGAGGTCGTTGGACATGGGATCAAAGGGCATCTAAGTAGTTTTTGTACAAATTGTGTGCAATTCTCAAACTCGTCAAGGTTTCCTGCAAAAAAATTAAGACACATCATGTGAGCTGCTATATCTCAGATCTACAAGCTCCAAGCAACTTGTATCGGCATATAGCATCTAAGGTATGGGGGCACATGATATTCTCCCGGGGAGGAGGGGTGGGGGTGCACAACCAATCGGTGGTTGGGAGGGTGGGGACAAATATAATCCAAACAACCCTAAATAGAGATCCACAATTTTATCTAAGGTCGAGCGGTTGACCCTCGACAATCATAGCTCCGCCTAAACACAACATTTGCATGAACTGTAATACTAGACTTAATATTCATGTTTCAGAGCCTCAGCATTTCAAGTCGAAATATCTGGCGGCCAGAATTCCAGCCCTAGGAAATTCCCCTCATGTCCCCGGTCCATAGTGACTACCGATGAACAACGGAGGGATGCTTTAGTAACTAGACAATGTTACCTACCGTGCCAAGCACGGTTCAATTCCCTCGGTCGCCGCTCGTCAAGGTCACCCGTCAACTGCATTGCCTAGTACTACTACTACTACACCAAGATGAGCACAGAATTGAGCCCGTTTGTTCGTGCCTAGTACTTGAGTTAATATATCAGGCAATGCACTGGTACGGAGGGATTATCCTTTTACTCAAAATTTGGTTGTTCCTTTACGGTTTATAGGGCTTATCTCAAAATTTTAGTTTTCCCATTTTATAAGTCTCAATTTGGTTGTTCCCCATCACATGTTCAGATTTCAAGGTGCAATAAATCATTACATGCAAGTATTAAGAGAAAATATGAGAATGCGTGTACTTTATGCATGTATGCATTGCAATTAATGCATTTGTAAACACAATTTTTGAGGAAAACAAGCGCATTAATTGAGTGGTTTTGCAAACTACAACAATTGTTCCACCACTCACCATCTACTTTGGTTGGTGAGATTTTGAATTGAGCCCTATAAACCGGAAAGGAGGTTCAACTAATCAAAATGTTTGACCAAATCCTTTCTTAAGAAATACAACAGGACAGATGTACGGCTTGAAAATTTATTGCATGATGCAGGTTATGATATTGTTTCGAATCCTGGATCTTAAATTTCAGAAAATCCAGAAGTGAGCATAAATTCTTGAAACTGAGCATGGTCACGTGATATGGCACAAATATTACTTCGTAAGTTTTTTCTTCAATCCGAGACAAGCTGCTTATGACAAGTTGCACAAATGAAGAGCCAAGGTATTTTGGAACAAAGACATGTCACATTAAGGCGAACGCTTTCACTATTGAAACCGTGGGTGTTTACGTGCCGCCACGAGTCCTCGCTTCTCATCGGCAGGTGCCGTCCCAGCAAGCGTGTGAGTCGATGGGAGGCGTGCGAGCAGACCGTTGCGCCGGCTGTCAGGGAGGCGTGCGAGCAGACCGCTATGCAGACTCACCGGGAGGCGAGCCCTTTGACCAGGCTCCGCCGCCCATCGTCGTCCCAACTGCTCCTACTTTTAATGTCGCCAGCGCCGCAGTTTAAAATCAACCCCGCACTACCCGGTATCGCTACAATCCTCTCTCTTCCTCTCCGATTCTCCTGTCGTCTACTTCCAACTAGCCTGACCTAAACGTACGCCATGCCGCATCATGATGGTCTGCCCTTAGTGTTCCAGTTTCATGAGGAAGACACCCAGCCGGAGTCTCAAGAACATAAGGCGCTTTGGGGACGAGCTTGAACTGGCCTTGCGGGAAGACACCGCGCCTGTCCTCGCTCCCGTTCCGGCTCCCGTCGCCCCGACTGTGCCAGCGCCCATCCTCGTGGCATTGATGGGCTGGGAGCCGCACATTGTCGCCGAGCTTGATGCCACGGGGTTCCATGAGGTCCCCGCCGACTTTCACGCGCCCGTGCACCTGCCAGCGCATGCGCCTGTGCGTGCACTAACGCGCATGCCCATGTCGGTGCCCGTGCACCTGCCAAAGCATGCGCCTACGCGTGCACTGATGTGCGCGCCCGTGCCGGTGCCCGTGCACACGAACGTCTCCGCCGTGCCGTTGACAGCGCATGTCCCCGCGCGGGTGCCAGTGCCCCCCTCAGCGGCATGGATGGCCGTCGTCGACCGCTTCCTTGCACCAAAGCCAGTCGCCTCCTCCCGCCAGTTGACTCGCTCCGAAGTCCAGAACATTTTGGCCTTCCTTGAAGCTAGGCCAATGTCTAGGAGTACGCAAACAACGGTGCAAGACGCCGCCGTCGCCGTCGATCAGTGGCCCGACGACACACAGAGCACGGCAGAGGAGCCGCTTGCCACCGCGAGACGCCGCCGCCGCCGCCGCGTAATCTAAATTTGCCATGAAAAACATTCGGATTTCCATGCTTAAAATCCGAACGTTTATCATTTCCGTTTATTTTATATCGATCGTCGTATAATTTAAAGTCGGAGTCAGACTGAACGAAATGTATGGTTTGATCGATTGAATGTTCTGATAGAGCCGTATCAAATTAAATATAAAACGTCATCAAGCCACATGTATTCCTTGTCATCCAACGACCTAGACTGCTTCAATGTCGAGCGCTCAACACGTTTAGCGTGCAGTTAATTTCATGCCAAAAATAGTGTTAATCACATGACAACACGCAAATAATATTCTAGTAGTTAATATCCGCATGCACTTAATATACTTCCAAATTAACGTGCATTGCACGTACACACTGACTAGTGCTGCTAGTACGTGAAACTGGTGCCGTGACTTGTGAACGCGTCTAGATATGGTCAACGGCAACATCGCCCGCGAGTTCTTCCTGTTTGCCCGTGTGTCTAAACGCAGAAGGGGAGGAGAGAGAGAGAGCACACATGGAACCCACCAGTAAGTGAAGGCAAATAGTACTAAAAATAATATTACATGTTATCCATTAATTAGGCCGTGGTAATATAAAAACATTATGTGAACAAAGGGGGTACAACAAACATTGCTATTCTACGTATATGTTGCCTATTGACGTGCGGCTTGAAGGCCCGGTCGCATGTTCAATCAACGTCCTTTATTTTTTAATTTGTATATGGGTCCAAATTTGTTTCATGACATGTGGGCCCCTCGGTGTGTAGTTTGTAGCACTTTAATTTGTGGGTCGAAATTTGTTCCATTCCAAGTGGACTATCGGTGTGTAATTTTGTAGCTTATTTATAATAATTAAAGAGAACAACATAGTTTTTTTAATAATACCATGGTGCGACGTTGAAGGCGAGAAAGGATGTGCGAGAGAGCGATGACCGAGCCAGAGGGAAATCAACTAGGGGAGTTGCATGGGTTGCGACGGTGTTTGGAGTAGTTGTGGGCCGAATGCAACGAAAATATAATCTAAACCGACCGGAATAAATGCCTACACAAATTAATCCAAGGTTGGAGTGCCCCTCGCAATGTAAATATCTCTGGCTTTGCGAGGGATGGAGAGGTAGTAGCTTCAACATGTGGAAGATACGGTGTGAGAAAGTGAGGTCAGTCGAGAGACATATAGATAGAGGGACAAAGTGAGTGTGATCCGACATTCATTGAACAAATATATATGCTCCGGAGAGATATTGTCCGATTGAGCTTTTGGCAAGGGTGAGGGCTGTAATATAGAGCTTGAGATATGATCCAGTCACAGACGTGTAGATATATTTTGTGCATGGGAGGAAGCAAGGTCAACCGATCACATAGGGTCGCCGTGCGATCGAAAGAGTGAGATGGGTTGGAGAGAGTGACCTAGATAGACGATGTGCATGAGAGAGTATACAATGTGAATAGGTCGAATTAAGCTCAAACATGGTGATATATCGTTTTTGTCCGAGAAAGAGCGAGGTCAATCAAGACATACAGAGAGAGAGAGAGAGAGAGAGAGAGAGAGAGATTGAGTGAGCGTGGCCCACCATGAGGTCGAAAGAGTGGCGGCGGCTTGGATGGACTGACCTAGATAGACAATCTGCGTGAGAGAGTATAGAGTGTGTCGATCGAGGCCCGAACAGGGAGATATATCATTTGTGTGTGAAAGAAAACGAGGTTAAACGAGACTCAGATAAAGAGAGCTAGATTGAGCGAGTGTGGCCCGCCATGCGGAAGAAAGAGTGAGACAGTCTCGAGGGAGTGACCTAGATATACAACGTGCGTGCATGCGCACGAGAGGTTGGGGGGCTAGATAGGCAATGCATGTATTTAGCGCGAGAGGGTGAGAGGGAGAGGGGGAGAGAGAGAGCTCGGCATGGGGTGCAATGACAGGTGTGTGAGGTAAATACATTTGGTAACAGGAGTGGAAAAGGGGGTTGTGTAGTTGAGAGACTTAGAGATCGAAACATGGAGAGAAAGAATGAACGTGTGTTGGAAACCGATAGCTTCCTAAGGTGGTTAGGAGAGGAAGGCTGACCGATACAGGAAGTATGTAGTGTTTGTGCGGGGGGGGGCTAAAAACAACATTTGAATGTATATAGTACGAGACTTAATATCGATGTTTCAATTCGGTGTACATTGTAAGATTTGAACCGAGGACCAGGCATACGGGTAATTATTTCGAATTCGTGCCATACTAAGTTTCGAAAAGTTGACATTGACTCAATTTGTTGTGCTATTTTGTAGGTCATATGTTTGAATCCATCCAAAAGTTTTCTCACTACCATGGTGTTCATCATATACATATGAATTTGTATTAAAAAAGTAGCATGGATATAGTGAAATGCGAAATCCACGTTAGAATTGGAGATCACCACGTGACACACACTCTAATTCAAATAACTAACTACGTGACACACACTCTAATTCAAATAACTAATTATGTGACACACTCTAATCCACGTTAGCGTGGGTACCATTTTGATTTTTTTTCAAATAACTCATTAATTAATTTATAGTACTCCCTCTGTTCACTTTTATAAGACCTTGAAAACATTTCAGACAATGTGCAAAACAGTTCATTTTAAGTTGTCTGAAACGACTTACAAAAATGAACCGATAGAGTATCTCGTTTCGAATGACTAATTATTGCAAGGAAAACACGGGCATGGTAATACATACAGATTCGTTTGCAAATGAAAGAAGATTCGTTTGCATTCACAAATGTAGGCGCACCAGGCAGACCAGGGTCGTGTCGGGGTGGACGCTACTTCGGTGCCTTAAAGGCAACTGCCCTTGGGTGACTGACATGTGGGCCAGCCACCTGTTGGGCCCACATGTCATGGACACAAAGGCAGGTGCCTTAAGGCACCGAAGCATAGTCCTGTCGGGGTGGTCGCGTGTGTCGGACGGACGCGTAGCACCCCCACCCCCCCAAAAGGACGACGACAATATAAGTTCGCGCTTCCACGTTTCGGATTGAAATATCTGGCGGCCCCAATTCCAGCCCTGCAAAATCTCTCTTCTCCACTGTCCCCTTCCATGCCCAGATTGCTCAAATCCCTAATTCGCCGCCATCCCTCAAATCACCCCTTGTCTCGTCTCTTTCCCCACCGTTCCCCACCTCTGTGCCGGACGACGATGACGAAGACGACGGTCGCGCTTCACCACCGTACCGGAGCTACCTCATCTACGCCCTCATCCACCGCACCGGTGGTCCACCGACAATGTCAGCCGCCGCAACCGACGTGCCTCGCAGACACCATTTTCCACCGCATCAGGTGCGCTTCACCGACGCCGTCTCCCAGCTCACCGGGGCTACTTCACCGAGCACATCGTCGCACCTCCGCCCCCCGAGGCCGTTGGGGCTTCACCAACGGTCTCATCCACTGCATCATAGCGCTCCGCTGCCACTCAAGATCTGCATCCGTGCGCAGCCAGCCAACGCCAGCGCATCACCCTCAACGGCTCTGAAGTGACCCGCACTCTAGCTAGGCGAGCATGCCCAAACGCCGACCCGAACTAGGTATCCACACATCACTCCCTTGTGCACTATTCCGACGATGTTTGGATATCCTTTCACTACTCTCTTAGCTTACACGCCTATGCAACTCTGACTTTAACTCTTATTTCTTCTAGAGATATCATCTGAAACAAGCAAATCCATTTTTTAGTGAAGCATGACGGCGCTACGGGATCTGGTACACATCCTGCACACCCGTATAACCTTGTAAGTATCTGTCCTCCGGTACAACATCAAGGTCGATTCCTTTTATTTGATCAACCATTCGCCGTGTCAAAAATGCAGAGGGGGATGCAAGGAGCACAAGGCATGCACATCCAAGCAAGTGGTAACATGGACTTGTACATGGAACATCCCAAGCGCAAGCAGAGCTGCAGTGAGCCTGTACAATGAGCTAGTGTAAGTCCCTGCATTTCATTTAGTTCGTACTGGCATTCGTGTATGATTTGTGTGCAGTGGCTGATCCATGAATTCAAGTTACCAGGGGCGAACATTTAACTTAAAAAATATGAAGGCACTTGCACTCCGGAAATCAGCATAACTTGAGAAATGTGAAGCTACATGCACTTTGAAAACCAGCTAATGATCCAAAGTAGTTCAGATTATAAACACTAAATGATGCAAGCACCAAAAAACACAAAATGCAACATGGTGTACAAGGACTACAAACATGGTCTGTACCTGTTTGAATTATTCGTTCTCTAGCTGAAAATATCGAAGTGTAATTGCACGTATAACCAGTGTGCAAACTGCATATCAATATATCTATCCTGCACAAGTATGCCAATAGTTTCAAACAACAGATTAGAAAAGTATTTATGCTATGTTTTCATGATACGGGGACTTTCTGGTAGATGGCCTCGATGTTTCCTCAAGCTATGAAAATGCACTATAATTTGCTTGTCATCAATGCCTGCAAATCTCTGTCTCTCTCAACATAGTAGATCATCATTAGACACTAAATCCTTCAATGAGCTTGCAAAATGCTTGCATTAGATCCCTCATTAGACACTATATGTTCATCACCAGGAGCATGTAAAATGTTTGCATCAAATCCTTCATTAGCAGTTTGTTCATTAGACACTTCAGGATCAAGAACAACATGAGCTTGCATGTTTGCACCGGAAACTTGATTAGATACATCAGATTCAGTCAGTTCATTATTGATTGGGGGGGTTATAAAATAAGTAGAAATTGGTTTCATTTTCTCATAGATTCCCTACAAACAAGCAGTTTTACAACACCGTCAGGTTTAACTATTGGCCAGAAATTGAAGAGTTGAATTAGATATAATCAGGGATGTGATGTACCTGCTCGTTGCGCATGCTACTCTTGCAAGCTGCGACTGTCCGTTTGCGCAAGCTCGATGCCATGCCCGTGCTACCGCCGCTGCCTCCCACGCAGGCTACACCCAGGGTTGGATCTTCATCTTCTTGTCCTTCCATTCGCTTGAAGCCCGGCGATCTCCCTCCAACGAGGGCGCGAGGAAGTGCTGTGTCAGTCTGTCCATCGGCGGCTAGGTTAGGAGCGAACCAGACTGGAGGCTGGAGCGAATGAATTGGGATTTTTCCTGCTGTCGATCGATATGGGAGGCGCTCATTTGGGCCACGAGCCTGCTATAGGGCCCGCCTTGCACTTATGTTATTGACCCATCCAAATTGAAACATTTTTCTTCATTTTTTACATTGCCTTCTCGTGCGTTGGGACGAACAAAACTAGCCTGGGCCAACCTGGACGACTCATAGATTCATCAAAATAAGCAAACAACACATAGAAAACAGAATATGTCAAAAACAGAACAGTCTATAGTAATCTGTATCAAACGTATAGTTCTGGAACTACAAAAATCCTGCCAAATTAGGAAGTCCTAAGCAATTAGTGTACCAATCCAGAGCAAAAAGAATCAGATCAAGAGCATGTTTCTGTGAATTAACAAAACTAATTTACTGGGTGCAAAAGTTTCTGATTTTCAGCAGGATCAACACAACTATCACCGTAAGCTATCCTAAAGGTCTTACTTGGCACTTTATTGAAACAAAAGCTATAAAACATGATTACTACAGTAGCATAATCATGTGGACACACAAAAACAGTAAGGATAAATATTAGGTTGTCTCCCAACAAGCGCTTTTCTTTAACGCCTTTCTAGCTAGGCATGATGATGACAATGATGCTCACATAAAAGATAATAATTGAAACATAACGGGAGCATCATGAAGCATATGACTAACACATTTAAGCCTAACACACTTCCTATACATGGGGATTTTGTGAGCAAACAACTTATGGGAACAATAATCAACTAGCACAGGAAGGTAAAACAAGCATAACTTCAAGACTTTCAACACATAGAGAGGAAACTTGACATTATTGCAATTCCTACAAGCATAAATTCCCCCTCATAATAATTTTCAGTAGCATCATGTATTAATTCAACAATATAACCAGCACCTAAAGCATTCTTTTCATGATCTATAAGCATAGAAAATTTACTACTCTCCACAGAAGCAAAATTCTTCTCATGAATAGTAGTGGGAGCAAACTCAACAAAATAATTATCATGTGAGGCATAATACAATTGAAAACTAAAATCATGATGACAAGTTTCATGGTTATCATTATTCTTAATAGCATACAAGTCATCACAATAATCATCATAGATAGCAACTTTGTTCTCATAATCAATTGGAACCTCTTCCGAAATAGTGGAATCATCACTAAATAAAGTTGACACTCTTCCAAATCCACTTTCATGTTCATCACAATAAGATTCAACATCCTCCAAAATAGTGGGACTACTTCCTAAAGTTGACACTCTTCCAAACCCACTTTCATCAATATAATCATCATAAATAGGAGGCATGCTTTCATCATAATAAATATTCTCATCAAAACATGGGGGACTAAACATATCATCTTCATCAAACATAGCATTCCCAAGCTTGTGGCTTTGCATATCATTAGCATCATGGATATTCAAGGAATTCATACTAACAACATTGCAATCATGCTCATCATTCAAAGATTTAGCATAAAACATTCTATAGATTTCTTCTTCTAGCACTTGAGCACAATTTTCCTTTTCATCATACTCATGAAAGATATTAAAAAGACGAAGCGTATGAGACAAACTTAACTCCATTTTTTTAGTTTTATTTTATAAACTAAACTAGTGATAAAACAAGAAACAAGAAGATTCGATTGCAAGATCTAAAGATATACCTTCAAGCACTCACCTCCCCGGCAACGGGGCCAGAAAAGAGCTTGATGTCTACTACACAACCTTCTTCTTGTAGACGTTGTTGGGCCTGCAAGTGCACAGGTTTGTAGGACAGTAGCAAATTTCCCTCAAGTGGATGGCCTAATGTTTATCAATCTATGGGAGGCGTAGGATGAAGATGGTCTCTCTCAAGCAACCCTGCAACCAAATAACAAAGAGTCTCTTATGTCCCCAACACACCCAATACAATGGTAAATTGTATAGGTGCACTAGTTTGGCGAAGAGATGGTGATACAAGTGCAATATGGATAGTAGATATAGGTTTTTGTAATCTGAAAATATAAAAACAGCAAAGTAACTAATGATAAAAGTGAGCGTAAACGGTATTGCAATGATAGGAAACAAGGCATAGGGTTCATACTTTCACTAGTGCAAGTTCTCTCAACAATAATAACATAGATAGATCATATAACAATCCCTCAAGCAACCCTGCAACCAAATAACAAAGAGTCACTAATAGCAAAGAACAAATGAAGAGATTATGGTAGGGTACGAAACCACCTCAAAGTTATTCTTTCAGATCAATCTATTCAAGAGTTCATACTAGAATAACACCTTAAGACACAAATCAACCAAAACCCTAATGTCACCTAGATACTCCATTGTCACCTCAAGTATCCGTGGGCATGATTATACGATATGCATCACACAATCTCAGATTCATCTATTCAACCAACACAAAGTACTTCAAAGAGTGCCCCAAAGTCTCTACCGGAGAGTCAAGACGAAAACGTGTGCCAAGCCCTATGCATAGGTTCATCGGCGGAACTCGCAAGTTGATCACCAAAACATACATCAAGTGGATCACGTGAATATCCCATTGTCACCACAGATAAACACGGCAAGACATACATCAAGTGTTCTCAAATCCTTAAAGACTCAATCCAACAAGACAACTTCAAAGGGAAAACTCAATTCATCACAAGAGAGTAGAGGGGGAGAAACATCATAAGATCCAACTATAATAGCAAAGCTCGCGATACATCAAGATCGTGCCATAGAGAGAACACGAGAGAGAGAGAGATCAAACACATAGCTACTAGTACATACTTGCACCCTACCGGAGGGGGAACCCATCACCGGTGGCCATCTTCATCATCCCGGCGCTCTCCATGACGAGGAGGGAATAGTTCAATATCGTTACCGACAAGTCTATTTACTCGTTCCGTAATACATCATCCTGCAACTAACTCATTAGTGACTTTGCTTGCAAGGTTTCTTATGATGTGTATTACCGAGAGGGCCCAGAGATACCTCTTCGATACTTGGAGTGAAAAATCCTAATATCGATCTATGCCAACTCAACAAGCAACTTCGGAGATACCTGTAGACCATCTTTATAATCACCAAGTTATGTTGTGATGTTTGATAGCACATAAGGCATTTCTCCGGTATCCGGGAGTTGCATAATCTCATAGTCGAAGGAATATGTATTTGACATGAAGAAAGCAATAGCAATAAAACTGAACGATCATAATGCTAAGCTAACGAATGGGTCTTGTCCATCACATCATTCTCCTAATGATGTGATCCTGTTTATCAAATGACAACACATGTCGGTTAGGAAACTTAACCATCTTTGATCAACGAGCTACTCTAGTAGAGGCTTACTAGGGACATGGTATTTTGTCTATGTATCCACACATGTATCAAGTTTTCGGTTAATACAATTCTAGCATGAAGAATAAACATTTATCATGAAATAAGGAAATATAAAATAACAACTTTATTATTTCCTCTAGGGCATATTTCCTTCAAATCCATCACCGGTGGCCATCTTCATCATCCCGGCGATCTCCATGACGAGGAAGGAGTAGTTCACCCTCGGGGCTGAGGGTATGTACCAGTAGCTATGTGTTTGATCTCTCTCTCTCTCTCTCTCTCTCTCTCTCTCTCTCTCGTGTTCTTGATTTGGCATGATCTTGATGTACCGCGAGCTTTGTTACTATAGTCAGATCATACGGTGTTTCTCCCCCTCTATCTCCTTGTGATGAATTGAGTCTTTTCCTTTGAGGTTTTGTTATGTCGGATTGAATCTTTGGATGTGAGAGCACTTGATGTATGTCTTGCGATGGGATATCCGTGGTGACAATGGGATGTTCTATTGATCCACTTGATGTATGTTTTGGTTATCAACTTGCGGATTCCCATGGTGACATTGGGGTAATCTATGCATAGGGGTTGGTACGCATTTTCATATTCCTTTCTCCGGTAGAAATCTCGGGATGCTCTCAAAGTTCTTTGTGTTGGATTGAATATTATGAATCTGAAGTTGTTTGATGCATATCGTATAATTGACCCACGGATACTTGTGGTGACATTGGAGTATCTAGGTGACATTAGGGTTGATTGATGTGTGTCATATGGTGTTATTTTAGTACGAACTCTAGGGATGTTTGTGACACTTATAGGAATAGCCCAATAGATTAATCAGAAATAATAACTTTGAGGTGGTTTCATACCCTACAATAATCTCTTCGTTTGTTCTCCGCTATTAGTGACTTTGGAGTGACTCTTTGTTGCACGTTGAGGTATTGTTATATGATCTAATTATGTTATCATTGTTGGGAGAACTTGCACTACTGAAAGTATGAATCCTAGGCCTTGTTTCCAAGCATTGCAATATCGCTTTCGCTCACTTTTGTTATTTGTTACCTTGCTTTTTTTATATATTTTCATATTACAAAAACCTATATCTACCATCTACATTATGCTTGTATCGTCATCTCTTCGCCGAACTAGTGCACCTATACAATTTACCATTGTATTGGGTGTGTTGGGGACACAAGAGACTCTTTGTTATTTGGTTGCAGGGTTGTTTGAGAGAGACCATCTTCATCCTATGCCTCCCATGGATTGATAAACCTTAGGTCATCCACTTGAGGGAAATTTGCTACTGTCCTACAAAACTCTGCGCTTGGAGGCCCAACATGAGTTTACAAGAAGAAGGTTGTGTAGTAGACATCATGGATTTATGATCAGCTTATCTATGAATATTATTTGAATCTTCTCTGAATTCTTATATGCATGATTTGATATCTTTGTAATTCTCTTCAAATTATTGGTTTAGTTTGGCCAACTAGGTTAGTTTTTCTTGCAATGGGAGAAGTGCTTAGCTTTGGGTTCAATTTTGTGGTGTCCTTTCCCAGTGACAGTAGGGGCAACAAGGCACGGATTGTATTGTTGCCGTCGAGGATAAAAATATGGGGTTTACATCATATTGCTTGAGTTTATTCCTCTACATCATGTCATTTGACTTAATGTGTTACTATGTTCTTCATGAACTTAGTACTCTAGATGCAGGCAGGAGTCGGTCAATGTGTGGAGTAATAGTAGTAGATGCAGGCAGGAGTCGGTCTACTTGACACAGACATGATGCCTATAGTTCATAATCATTGCCCTAGATATCATCATAACTTTGCACTTTTCTATCAATTGCTCGTCAGTAATTTGTTCACCCACCATATTATTTGCTATCTCGAGAGAAGCCACTAGTGAACCCTATGGTCCCCGGGTCTATTTTCCATCATATAAGTTTCCGATCTACTATTTTGCAATCTTTTACTTTTCGATCTATAAACCAAAAAACACAAAAATATTTTACTTTTTGTTTATCTGTCTCTATCTATGACGCCCGGATAATTAAGCTACAGTGATCCCACGCTAATGGTGCCACGTCACCACGGTTACTGCTGCTAATCTATCGTTAGATCAAAATCGGTCCTAAATTCAAATTCAAAGTTTAGTAAATAATAAAAGTTTTCAAACATTAAAATAAAAATGTTCGGTCTGTATTAAATATTACATAGATAAATATGGTGTAGTAAACACATTTTTATAAAATGCCTAAATGATTCAAAATGATTTAGAACAGGAAAGTAAATAAATAAAAGAAAATACAAAAGAGAAAAACTAAACTAACAAAAAAAAGAGGAAAAGAACCTCCCCGGGCCAGCCGACCCAACTGGCCGGTCCATTCGGCCACCGGCCCAACTGGGCAAAGGCCCAGCCGGCCACTCCCTCTCCTTATCCCCTCACCCCGCAAACCCTAACCCACTCCCCGCACCCACACCCCACTCTCCCCACGACGCCCCCTCCTCTCTCCCGATCTGGATCGGGATCCAGAGGAGGCCGACGCCGCCCGACGCCGCCCCGTCCACCCCTCCTCCCCGGCCGGCCTCTGCTTCCTCCCGGCGCTGCCCCGCCATCGCCGCCTCGACCCCGACAACGTCGCCCGAAGCGTCCCGGACGCTGCCGGACTTCCCATTCTACGCACGACGTCCCCGTCACCCCCCTCGACCCTGTCGCCCTCGACGGCCATCACCACCATCCCGACGCCGTCGCCGGAGCCACCGCGCCGTCCCCATCGCCGGAGCATGCCGTCGTCGAGCCCTCCCCGAGCTCACTCTCGCACACCTGCAGGGCCCAGTGAGCCACCACCCCTCCCTTCCTCCTCTCCCCTCGATCTCTGTCGCCGGCTCCGTCCACCCGCGTGCTCATGGCCGCGGCCTCGTCTAGCGCACGCGCGCGCCGGCTCGCCATGCCTCCCCTCATCCCGCAGCTGCGTGCTGCAGGAGGCGCCGCTCCGCCCCGCCCCTGGCCACCGGCCCCTCGCGCCCTTAGCCTCCTCCCCTGCTGCTGCAGCCTCGAACCACCGGGCCGCGCCTGCTTCCGCGCACCCGTGCCGGCCCCATCCGCCTCTGCTCCACAGCTCACCGGAGCCCGCCTCCCCTGGTGGCCTCGGGCACGCGCCCGCGCGCAGCCGTCCCTTGCGCTCGCCACCGCCGCGAACTGCGGCCCCCGTCAGTCGGCACCCGGGTCCGGCGCCCCTAGGCTCCGTCCGCCGCACCCAGGTCAACCTCGACGGGTGCCCACGCCCGTGCCCGTTTCCCGTTACCCGCGCGCCCGTTTGGCCCCTAGGGCCAATGACATGGGGGCCCAGCCCCAGAACATTTTTATAAAAAAATGAATTAAAAATAAATAAATCATTAACTAATTAATTAGTTAATTAATTAAGTTAATTAATTCTGTTAACTAAACTAATTAAACCTAATTAATCTACTAACTAATCTACTTAACCTGTTAGTTAATTAGACAGCCTATGACATGTGGGACCTAGTGGTCTGTTGACTAGTCAAAGTCCATAGTTGACTGCTGACGTCATGATGACGTCATAAAAGCAATTTCGATTTGAAATAATCTATTAATTCTAGAAAATGATTTAAAACTTTAGAAAATAATATAAAATAAACCGTAGCTCGGATGGAAAAACTTTGTACATGAAAGTTGCTCAGAACGACCAGACGAATCCGGACACGCAACCCGTTCGTCCGCCACACATCCCTAGCATAGCAAACATGGAACTTTCCCCCTTCAGTTCGTCTGTCCGAAAACGCGAAACAACAGGGATACTTTCCCGGATGTTTTCCCACTTCGCGGGTATCACCTACCACTACGTTAGGTCACCCCTAGCACCGCATATTGCCGCGTCTTGCTTTGTGTTACATTTTGATTGCTATGTTATTTATTGTGTTCCCCCTCCGTTACTTCTTTCCGGTAGACTCTGAGACCGGTGCCGATGTCCGTGTGTTCGACTACACCGAAGACGACCCCTCTCTCTTGCTAGAGCAACCAGGCAAGCCCCCCCCCCCTTGATCACCAGATATCGCCTATTCTTCTCTATACTGCTTGCATTAGAGTAGTGTAGCATGTTACTGTTCAGTTACTCCTATTCTGTTGCATAGCCTGTCATTGTTGCTACAGTCATTGATACCTTACCCGCAATCCTAAATGCTTAGTATAGGATGCTAGTTTATCACCATTGGCCCTACATTCTTGTCAGTCTGCCTTGCTATACTATCGGGCCGTGATCACTTGGGAGGTGATCACGGGTATATACTATACATACATACATACTGTACAGATGGTGACTAAAGTCGGGTCAGCTCGATGAGTACCCGCAAGTGATTCTGATGAGGGGGCTGAAAGGACAGGTGGCTCCATCCCGGTAGAGGTGGGCCTGGGTTCCCGACGGCCCCCGACTGTTACTTTGTGGCGGAGCAATAGGGAAGGTTGAGACCACCTAGGAGACAAGTGGGCCTGGCCCTGTTCGGCGTTCGCGGATACTTAACACGCTTAACGAGATCTGGGTATTTGATCTAAGTCTGGCCATTTGGTCTATACGCACTAACCATCTACGCGGGAGTAGTTATGGGTATCCCGGCGTCGTGGTATCAGCCGAAGCCTTCTTGACGTCAGCGACGGAGCGGCGCGCGCCGGGTTGGACTGCGTTAACGCAACTTCCTTTGTAATGGAGGTTGCTAGGTCTGCTCACCGGCCGCGTACGCAACGTGCAGGTGTGCAATGGGCGATGGGCCCAGACCCCTGCGTGCATAGGATTTAGACCGACGTGTTGACCTCTTTGTTGTGCCTAGGTGGGGCTGCGACGTGTTGATCTTCCGAGGCCGGGCATGACCCAGGAAAGTGTGTCCGGCCAAATGGGATCGAGCGTGTTGGGTTATGTGGTGCACCCCTGCAGGGAAGTTAATCTATTCGAATAGCCGTGATCTTCGGTAACAGGACGACTTGGAGTTGTACCTTGACCTTATGACAACTAGAACCGGATACTTAATAAAACACACCCTTCCAAGTTCCACAGACAACCCGGTGATCGCTTTTCCACAGGGAGACGAGGGGAGGATCGCCGGGTAGGATTATGCAATGCGATGCTACTGGAGATGCTACTTGGAGATGCTACTTGGAGCTACTCTCTTCTACATGCTGCAAGACGGAGGCTGCCAGAAGCGTAGTCTTCGATAGGACTAGCTATCCCCCTCTTATTCTGGCATTCTGCAGTTCAGTCCACTGATATGGCCTCCTTACACATATACCCATGCATATGTAGTGTAGTTCCTTGCTTGCGAGTACTTTGGATGAGTACTCACGGTTGCTTTCTCCCCCCCTTTTTTCCCCTTTCCTTTCTTTCTGGTTGTCGCAACCAGATGCTGGAGTCCAGGAGCCAGATGCCACCGTCGACGACGACTACTACACTGGAGGTGCCTACTACTACGTGCAGGCCGCTGACGGCGACCAGGAGTAGTTTAGGAGGATCCCAGGCAGGAGGCCTGCGCCTCTTTCGATCTGTATCCCAGTTTGTGCTAGCCTTCTTAAGGCAAACTTGTTTAACTTATGTCTGTACTCAGATATTGTTGCTTCCGCTGACTCGTCTATGATAGAGCACTTGTATTCGAGCCCTCGAGGCCCCTGGCTTGTATTATGATGCTTGTATGACTTATTTATGTTTTTAGAGTTGTGTTGTGATATCTTCCCGTGAGTCCCTGATCTTGATCGTACACGTTTGCGTGCATGATTAGTGTACGATTGAATCGGGGGCGTCACAAGTTGGTATCAGAGCCGACTGCCTGTAGGAATCCCCCTTCCACACTCTTTGGCTGAAGTCGAGTCTAGATATTGCAAAACTTTTACTAACATGGCTGTGCGGCCCATGGGCCCACATCGCCATTTGGGTGGTATTAGGATCTTTTACTCCTCGATCTTTACTCCGGGATTCTAAACTCTCTTCTATTCGGGTTAAACAATTTTTACTAAAATCTAACTTTAGGTTCTTGAAAATATTTTTCTCCGGAGAGCCCCTTCAGTCCAGATGATCGCCGGCTGCACCAGAAGATTTCGGAGATACTCTCTGATTTTCTCTCGAGACCTTGTGCTCGTTGCTTTTGCAATTCCCTACCACCGAAATATCCCTATGGATAAATACTTACACCTGTCGTGCTTACTTTTATTCCCAGTCGATCTTGTTATTACAAGATACCCCGAGAATATTTTGTGCCTACTGCCTTGCAGTTCTTTGCCACCTGAATACCCCTAAGAATAATTTCTCGCACCTTCCGAGTATCCGCTCATCCCAGTTGTTCAGGTGTTTCACAAAAGCCTTTGAAATACTATTCAATCTTCAAAAAAATCCTTAGCAGCTTTATTGCTCTGCAAATACTTGTCTACTAGCATTATGGATGCTTCCCATATATCTGGCAATATTCACTAGTATCTTTTGACACCGTCATTTTGATCCTATTGATTCAACATGTGTGCGAGTGCACACAATCATCTATCAACCCTTCTAAATTATCTTTCCGGCTCAGACATCATTTTTGAACATGAGCTGGTTCTCGACCAAACTATTTGACGCCAATTGTGCCTCTGGTCTATCCAAATTATCCATCCTTGATCAGAGCGACTGCCTTTGATCCTTTGTTTTGGAAATCGTAAGTCCTTTGTTATCTAAGCATCGAATTATTCAGATGTTCTATAATATGATGCACGTGCCTTCTTCTTCCTTTGGTTGAGTACTGATGCTCACATCAGATCCCTTGTGGACCATCGGTTCCTTTGTTGGAATTTATCCGACAGTGTCCTTCATATTGAATAACCTTGAGAGCCTTTCCATGGGTATATAATGCTTTTGGTAAATTGTATCATCTGCTTTTGAACAATGCTCTACTTTTGAGCTCGTATTATTTACCCCGAAGTTTGTGGTATATGTTCCTAAGATGCCCTGCTATGCCTTCCTTAATATGTGTGAACTCGGAAGTTTTCACGGGTCATACTCATCTGGTATTTCACCAAGTAAAACTTTCAACACTAATGCCATTATCGAAACGAGAAGTGACTGTAAGGTTATGCTTTGGAGAAGTGGGAGTCAACCTTGAACCTTTGTGTTCATGCCCATGGACACGAAGTAGATCCTATCATGGAATCTTCTTGTAATAATAACTATTTCCTTGATATAATATCCTTGGTATCGGTGAATTGATCCTTTGCAATCGTGGTTCCGACCATATGTTCTTCTTTGATCCCATTTCTCGGGCAAGTTTAAGCACTTGTCTTCTGTGGATCAATACACCGTCCAACCTTTACTTTGATCTTTCGTCGAGTATTACACCCTGGTATCTCGAGATCATCACGGGACTGCATAACTTCTTATGAGTTCTCCATCAAGTACTACATCCTCACTGATTCCAATTTTTCACGGGCTTTGAGTTATTAAACACTCAAAGACACCGATAACTGAAGCGAGTCCACACTACGGTTCAACAACTTTTAGTAATCTTCTTTACTTACGATTTTGTACCCGATCACGCCATTCCTAGCCTGATTGGCTATATCATTGTGCTAATTTTTAACTGTGCTACCGGGTCCTTCTCGGAGCACAAATTTCGACGGTGAGCTAATCTTACAATCGATCTTCCTCGTCATATCGTTTGTCCTTGAGCAGCAAGCTTGATTTCGAGTTTGTGTCGTACCCATGGTCCCAATGACTTTTGGCTTCATCATTTCCGTTGACTTGATGTCATCACCGATCAGTTACATCTTCTCGAAACCTCTTGACAAATGTGTCGTGATCATCATCAACATTCTGAGGTCTTCCAAGATATCTATCGAATTCTTGATGAGAAATAGCATCCTTTGCCCTTGATGGTTTGGGTTATCATCCACAACATTATTGCATTCCCTCCAACACAAAAATTGTTCCTGTTTTGTGTTGTACCTTGAGTTCCTTGTTATCCAACTTATGTTATGATTCTACCGCGGAGTATTACCATCTTTGATGTCAAGAATGTTGTGAGGATTGCTCCACCTCTTAAGAATTCTTGCTATAGTGATACTCCTCATAATCACCATTCTTTCTTGGTCCTCGCGTTGATCCCATACGGGGTACCAACAAGTGAACGGTGCTGTTTGGATTCTGCCTATCTAGCAACCCTATTGCTTTGAAGTTAATGGTCGGTCGTTCATTCTTAGACTATTGATTATTGAATCACCATTCCAGGTTAGCCGTGCAACCCAACCCATATTTCGGGCGCACCTTTCAACCATTGTTAAATTGTGTATGTTTTCCTCAAGCATACATCAATATATCATTTTGATCTGACAAATGTTATCTCCTTGTTCACGTAATGGTGGAAATCCATCCTTTGGAAATTTTGGTGAATTGTCGCTGAGTTCATCAGCCACCTCCTTGTCCTCTCCTTGGGTTAATGATGAACTCTTGTTAACGGAAATCACTTCATAGTTCATTTCCCGAGAATCTTACAGTGTCATCCCGTCAATTTGTGTTGCACCTTTCTTCTCAGGCATCCTGAGTCTGAGGTATCCTGACACCAATCAGATCTGAATCTCGGTCAGATATGATGGTTGAAATATATTTTCAAGAATTATAACATTGGTCCCTATATGCCCCGGTAAGGTGATGTCATGCCTAGCACACCTGACCAGAGGACCTAGTGTTATAGTTTCCTTTTTAACCTTGTTTAATAAGTTTATCCTGATGGATCCTTTGTGTATCCAAAGTCTGTCCTTTGCTTAAAGGCCATGTCAATGCTATCTCGAAGCATGTCTGTGGTGCTCTGATTTTCAACAAGAACATTTGAAGCCCAATGCTAAATGTTACTTGCTCACTTATCCAAACACCGTTGTATGGGTAATGTCATGAAATTTCTCTCCCCTTACCTAAAGAGATTTCTACTTTAAATCCTGTCATGGATATCATGCCCTGCTTGTCTGTGGGAAAGATATACCCCGGGAATATGTGTGTATACACATTTTCCCTTCCATTGTTCTGTTTAAACCTGATAACCACTTTTCCTTTCCATTGATTTGTTTAAACCTTCTTGTGGTCTATATGATCTAAGCAGTAATATTCTCCTGCTTATGTAAACACCTCAGTGTACAATTCTGACAACAAGACCCTGTTACTATTGTTGATGACATTCCGGTAGCCACCGATGGGTGATAACTTTGCCAATTGGTTCGCCCCATTCAACAAGCAGGAAAATTGCTCTTCGTTCCCCATCCTTGGTACCAACATTTTTGCCGGCATACCTAACAAGCTATTCACTGACATGCCTCCCTGTCGCGGCTGTGCAAGATGTCACCACCCTTCCTACTTTCAACCCACATGGTGGGCCCATAACCCACAGATCCACTGGATCGAAACCTGACTCTCCTGTACACCCCCTATTCCCAAGGTTGTTCCTCGCGCGTGGCCTCATATGTAATTCATGAGCCACCTTCAGGTCTGATATCGGACACAATACTTATTCCCGTTGTTTTGACCCTTTCACGCCCTATAACAGGCATCAAACGATTGCCTGCCCGCTCGAAACTTCCCAGGATACCTCCTTACTTTGCTCTTGATATTTTCTTAAGTTTCGATTCGAGAGTTACTTTCCGCCACCTTCCTTGATGTTGTCGACCCGATAGTCAACCTTGCCGAGGTCCGTTCTCCCAGAATGCCCACCCTTTATTCTTTCATAAGTACGATGGAGTTCCTGAAGAAAGGACGCTGACTTCATCATGATGACCTGAAGCAGAGAACTGAAGACATCAATGTAATGGGTCGACCTCTTCGAGAAGAGCAACCAAAGATGAGAAGATTCGTTAGGATTTTGTAACCAGACCTTTCCCCCTAGTCCCCCTCTTAAATATCGGGACGAGATTTCTTGTAGTGGAGGAGAATTGTGACGCCCGGATAATTAAGCTACAGTGATCCCACGCTAATGGTGCCACATCACCACGGTTACTGCTGCTAATCTATCGTTAGATCAAAATCGGTCCTAAATTCAAATTCAAAGTTTAGTAAATAATAAAAGTTTTCAAACATTAAAATAAAAATGTTCGGTCTGTATTAAATATTACATAGATAAATATGGTGTAGTAAACACATTTTTATAAAATGCCTAAATGATTCAAAATGATTTAGAATAGGAAAGTAAATAAATAAAAGAAAATACAAAAGAGAAAAACTAAACTAACAAAAAAAAGAGGAAAAGAACCCCCCCGGGCCAGCCGACCCAACTGGCCGGTCCATTCGGCCACCGGCCCAACTGGGCAAAGGCCCAGCCGGCCACTCCCTCTCCTTATCCCCTCACCCCGCAAACCCTAACCCACTCCCCGCACCCACACCCCACTCTCCCCACGACGCCCCCTCCTCTCTCCCGATATGGATCGGGATCCAGAGGAGGCGGACGCCGCCCGACGCCGCCCCGTCCACCCCTCCTCCCCGGCCGGCCTCTGCTTCCTCCCGGCGCCGCCCCACCATCGCTGCCTCGACCCTGACAACGTCGCCCGAAGCGTCCCGGACGCCGCCGGACTTCCCATTCTACGCACGACGTCCCCGTCACCCCCCTCGACCCTGTCGCCGTCGACGGCCATCACCACCATCCCGACGCCGTCGCCGGAGCCATCGCGCCGTCCCCATCGCCGGAGCATGCCGCCATCGAGCCCTCCCCGAGCTCACTCTCGCACACCTGCAGGGCCCAGTGAGCCACCACCCCTCCCTTCCTCCTCTCCCCTCGATCTCTGTCGCCGGCTCCGTCCACCCGCGTGCTCATGGCCGCGGCCTCGTCCAGCGCACGCGCGCGCCGGCTCGCCATGCCTCCCCTCGTCCCGCAGCTGCGTGCTGCAGGAGGCGCTGCTCCGCCCCGCCCCTGGCCACCGGCCCCTCGCACCCTTAGCCTCCTCCCCTGCTGCTGCAGCCTCGAACCGTCGGGCCGCGCCTGCTTCCGCACGCCCGCGCCGGCCCCATCCGCCTCTGCTCCACAGCTCACCGGAGCCCGCCTTCCCTGGTGGCCTCGGGCACGCGCCCGCGTGCATCCGTCCCTTGCGCTCGCCGCCGCCGCGAACTGCGGCCCCGGTCAGTCGGCACCTGGGTCCGGCGCCCCTGGGCTCCGTCCGCCGCACCCAGGTCAACCTCGATGGGTGCCCACGCCCGTGCCCGTTTCCCGTTACCCGCGCGCCCGTTTGGCCCCTAGGGCCAATGACATGGGGGCCCAGCCCCAGAACATTTTTATAAAAAAAATGAATTAAAAATAAATAAATCATTAACTAATTAATTAGTTAATTAATTAAGTTAATTAATTCTGTTAACTAAACTAATTAAACCTAATTAATCTACTAACTAATCTACTTAACCTGTTAGTTAATTAGACAGCCTATGACATGTGGGACCTAGTGGTCTGTTGACTAGTCAAAGTCCATAGTTGACTGCTGACGTCATGATGATGTCATAAAAGCAATTTCGGTTTGAAATAATCTATTAATTCTAGAAAATGATTTAAAACTTTAGAAAATAATATAAAATAAACTGTAGCTTGGATGGAAAAACTTTGTACATGAAAGTTGCTCAGAACGACGAGACGAATCCGGACACGCAACCCGTTCGTCCGCCACACATTCCTAGCATAGAAAACATGGAACTTTCCCCCTTCGGTTCATCTGTCCGAAAACGCGAAACACCGGGGATACTTTCTCGGATGTTTTCCCAGTTCGCGGGTATCACCTACCACTACGTTAGGTCACCCCTAGCACCGCATATTGCCGCGTCTTGCTTTGTGTTACATTTTGATTGCTATGTTATTTATTGTGTTCCCCCTCCGTTACTTCTTTCCGGTAGACTCTGAGACCGGTGCCGATGTCCGTGTGTTCGACTACACCGAAGACGACCCTCTCTCTTGCCAGAGCAACCAGGCAAGCCCCCCCCCCCTTGATCACCAGATATCGCCTATTCTTATCTATACTGCTTGCATTAGAGTAGTGTAGCATGTTACTGTTCGGTTACTCCTATTCTGTTGCATAGCCTGTCATTGTTGCTACAGTCATTGATACCTTACCCGCAATCCTAAATGCTTAGTATAGGATGCTAGTTTATCACCATTGGCCCTACATTCTTGTCAGTCTGCCTTGCTATACTATCGGGTTGTGATCACTTGGGAGGTGATCACGGGTATATACTATACATACATACATACTGTACAGATGGTGACTAAAGTCGGGTCAGCTCGATGAGTACCCACAAGTGATTTTGATGAGGGGGCTGAAAGGACAGGTGGCTCCATCCCGGTAGAGGTGGGCCTGGGTTCCCGACGGCCCTCGACTGTTACTTTGTGGCGGAGCGACAGGGCAGGTTGAGACCACGTAGGAGACAGGTGGGCCTGGCCCTGTTCGGCGTTCACGGATACTTAACACGCTTAACGAGATCTGGGTATTTGATCTGAGTCTGGCCATTTGGTCTATACGCACTAACCATCTACGCGGGAGTAGTTATGGGTATCCCGGCGTCGTGGTATCAGCCGAAGCCTTCTTGACGTCAGCGACGGAGCGGCGCGCGCCGGGTTGGACTGTGTTAACGCAACTTCCTTTGTAATGGAGGTTGCTAGGTCTGCTCACCGGCCGCGTACGCAACGTGCAGGTGTGCAATGGGCGATGGGCCCAGACCCCTGCGCGCATAGGATTTAGACCGACGTGTTGACCTCTCTGTTATGCCTAGGTGGGGCTGCGACGTGTTGATCTTCCGAGGCCGGGCATGACCCAGGAAAGTGTGTCCGGCCAAATGGGATCGAGCGTGTTGGGTTATGTGGTGCACCCCTACAGGGAAGTTAATCTATTCGAATAGCCGTGATCTTCGGTAACAGGACGACTTGGAGTTGTACCTTGACCTTATGACAACTAGAACCGGATACTTAATAAAACACACCCTTCCAAGTTCCATAGACAACCCGGTGATCGCTTTTCCACAGGGAGACGAGGGGAGGATCGCCGGGTAGGATTATGCTATGCGATGCTACTGGAGATGCTACTTGGAGATGCTACTTGGAGGACTTCAATCTACTCTCTTCTACATGCTGCAAGATGGAGGCTGCCAGAAGCGTAGTCTTCGATAGGACTAGCTATCCCCCTCTTATTCTGGCATTCTGCAGTTCAGTCCACTGACATGGCCTCCTTACACATATACCCATGCATATGTAGTGTAGTTCCTTGCTTGCGAGTACTTTGGATGAGTACTCACGGTTGCTTTCTCCCCCCTTTTTCCCCCTTTCCTTTCTTTCTGGTTGTCGCAACCAGATGCTGGAGTCCAGGAGCTAGACGCCACCGTCGACGACGATTACTACACTGGAGGTGCCTACTACTACGTGCAGGCCGCTAACGGCGACCAGGAGTAGTTTAGGAGGATCCCAGGCAGGAGGCCTGCGCCTCTTTCGATCTGTATCCCAGTTTGTGCTAGCCTTCTTAAGGCAAACTTGTTTAACTTATGTCTGTACTTAGATATTGTTGCTTCCGCTGACTCGTCTATGATCGAGCACGTGTATTCGAGCCCTCGAGGCCCCTGGCTTGTATTATGATGCTTGTATGACTTATTTATGTTTTTAGAGTTGTGTTGTGATATCTTCCCGTGAGTCCCTGATCTTGATCGTACACGTTTGCGTGCATGATTAGTGTACGATTGAATCGGGGGCGTCACACTATCATATCTCACTTTTGCAAGTAACCGTGAAGGGATTGACAACCCCTTTATCGCGTTGGGTGCAAGTTGTTTGATTGTTTGTGCAGGTCTTGGTGATTTGTGCGTTATCTCCTACTGGATTGATACCTTGGTTCTCTAACTGAGGGAAATACTTATCTATACTTTGTTGCACCACCCTTTCCTCTGGGAAAAACCAACGCAGGCTCAAGAAGTAGCAGCCTCCCAGGCTTGTGGGCCCATTATGGATCTCCTAACCCTAATCTCAGCTCCATAAATACCCAAATATTCCCTGTATACCAGAGGGCACACCAAAAATGCTTTTCCACTGCCACAAGCTTCTTTTATCGTGAGATCCCATCTTGGGGCCTTTTCCGGCACTCTACCGGAGGGGGACTCGATCACAGAGGGCTTCTACATCAACCTTGCTGCCCTTTCGATGATGTGTGAGTAGTTTACCACAGACTTACGGGTCCATAACTAGTAGCTAGATGGCTTCTTCTTTCTCTTTGATCTTCAATACAATGTTCTCCTTGATGTTCTTGGAGTTCTATTCAATGTAATCTTCTTTTGCGGTGCGTTTGTTGAAATCCGAGTGGATTTATGATCAGATTATCTATGAATATTATTTGAGTCTCTGTGAACTCTTTTATGCATGATTAAGATAGCTTTGTATTTCTGTCTAATCTTTTGGTTTGGTTTGGCCAACTAGATTGATTTGTCTTGCAATGGGAGAGGTTCTTTGTTTTGGGTTCAATCTTGCGGTGTCCTCACCCGATGACAGTAGGGGTAGCGAGGTACATATTTGTATTGTTGCCATTAAGGATAAAAAGATGGGGTTTATACCATATTGCTTGGATCTATCACTGTACGTCATGTCATCCTGCTTAAGGCGTTACTCCGTTCTTCTTGACTTAATATACTAGATGCATGCTGGGATGGCGGTCGATGTGTGGAGTAATAGTAGTAGATGCAGGCGGGATTCGGTCTACTTGTCACGTACGTGATGCCTATATTCATGATCATTGCCTTAGATATCGTCATAACTTTGCACTTTTTTATCAATTGCTCAACAGTAATTTGTTTACTCACCGTATGCGTTCTTTCAAGAGAGAAGCCTCTAGTGAAAACTATGGCCCTCGGGTCTATTTCTCATCATATTATTTCCAGATCTATAAAAACAAAAACCACAAAATAACTTTTTGCGATTTATTTATCTTTACTTTATTTTGCACTTTTATTTATCTTTTATACCTATCTCTATCAGATCTCATCCTTGCAAGTAACCGTGAAGGGATTGGCAACCCCTTTATCGTGTTGGGTGCAAGTATTTGTTTTGTTTGTGTAGGTGAAACTATTGGAGACTTGTGTGTTCCTCCTACTAGATTGATACCTTGGTTCTTAACAGAGGAAATACTTATCTTCAAGGAAAAACCAACACAAGCTCAAGAAGTAGCAATCTACCTCGAGATCGTCAGATGTGTTCTAACTCTAGGGCTAGGTGAATGAGATTGCGTTGATGTCTCCTCTATGGGCTAAACCCTTTGGCTTATATGCACGACATGTAGGGTATCTAGGGTTGCAAGGTCGGTATCCTAACGTGGAGGCGGTGGGAGAAGTCTTGGAGTATACAACAAGTCTTCGGTAGTTGCGGTCTTGATCATGTCCCCAGTGTGGGGCTTTCGGAGTCCATCTTGAGAAGAATGAGGGCCCATTGGCGCAACCCGAGGAGCATGGGTCGGCTAGGTTAGCACCCCCAAGACACCGTCACTTTTGCTCTTGTTTTGGACTCTAATTTGCATGATTTGAATGAAACTAACCCGGACTGACATTGTTTTCAGCAGAACTATCATGATGTTGTTTTTGTGTAGAAATAAACGTTCTCGGAATTGAACGAAACTTGACGGAGATTTTTATTGAATAATTAAAAAAAATACTGGAATATAGATCCACCAAGGGGGC
This sequence comes from Triticum aestivum, assembly GCF_018294505.1. Taxonomy (NCBI): domain Eukaryota; kingdom Viridiplantae; phylum Streptophyta; class Magnoliopsida; order Poales; family Poaceae; genus Triticum; species Triticum aestivum. The sequence goes on from NC_057798.1 coordinate 229,472,087, forward strand.
CACCTGTTGTCCACAAGACAAGAGGGTGCACCCTGATGTCTTGTGGGGCCCACAAGGCTCTGTCTGACCTAATTCCAAGCCTATATGTTTCGTCTTCTCAATAAAAAATAAGAGAAGAAGTTTCAACGCGTTTTACGATATGGAGCTGCCACCACCTCCTGTTCTTCACCAGGAGGGCTGGTCTGGAGTCTGTTTGGGCTCCGGTGAGGGAGATTCGTCGTTGTCGTCATCATCAACCCTTCTTCATCAATAATTCGTTGATGCTCACCACTGGGAGTGAGTAATTTCTTTGTAGGCTTGCTGGGCGGTGGTGGAGATGGATGAGATTTGTCATATAATCGAGACAATTTGTTAGGGCTTGATCCCTAGCATCCATTATATTATGAGATTGATGCTGCTATGACTTTGATGTGCTTAATGCTTGTCAGTAGGGCCCGAGCGACATGATTTCAGATCTGAACCCTTTATGTTTTCATCAATATATTTGAGTTCTTGATCCTATCTGCTAGTTGTATGCATTTTTTATTATGCTAAACCGTAGACCCCAAGGTGACAATAATTGGATACTCTCTGGGGATGACTGCAATTTGAGGAGTTCATGTATTCACTATGTGTTAATGCTTTGATCCGGTTCTTCATTAAAAGGAGGCCTTAATTACCCTTAGATTTCTTTATGGATCCCGTTGCCACGAGAGGGTAGGACAAAAGATGTCATGCAAGTTCTTATTATAAGCATGTATGACTATATACGAAATATATGCCTACACCGAATTGATGAATTGGAGCTATTGTGTATCATTCTAGGTTGTGACTATTACATGATGAACATCATCCATACAATATCCATCACTGATTCAATGGCTATGCTTTGCTTATATTGTCTTTGCTAAGTTACTATTGTTGCTGCTACTGTCACAGTTGCTACAAAACTATCGTTGCTACTGTTACTGTTACTATTTCTACTGCTACTGCTACTACCGAACTATCATATTACTGTGCTACTAAACACTTTGTTGCAGAGAAATAACTTTTCAGGTATGGTTGAATTGACAACTCAACTGCCAAGGCTCATAAATTTCTTTGGTTCTCCTTGTGTCGAATCAATAAATTTGGGTGAAATACTACCCTCGAAGACTGTTGCGATCCCCTATACTTGTGGGTCATCACTCCCTCACCCGTCGAATTTAACCAACAAGTGGACTCCTGGTGCGAATCATCACTACAACCCTCAAAACACGCTGCAAAATGCGTGGATCCTACTGCCCATGAGCACTTGCGCGCCCTCCCTCCTCAACAAATCAATGACGACAAGGATTCATAATGCGAGTGCACCGACGATCCGCCGCCGACAACCGAGAAGACAATCACCGATTCAGCCGCTCGCCGAGAAGATGAGAACGAGAGAGAAATGGGGGAAGTGCAACGTGGTTTCCATAACTCGAACAGGCGCACTCCTTAAATTGAAGACGCCGGGTGGAACTAGATGCAATTGGGCGGCTCGCAACGATTGGTTCCCTGTGCAGTGCTTTCCAGTGGCCCACCGGCCATGGAGTAAACGGCTAGAAGAAAATGTCCATGCACACCGAAAAGCCCACTACCCACGACGCCTGCACGCCTCGCCCGCGAAAGAAACCAACAACGAACAATACGAGTCACGCACTCTAAAACGGACATCATCGAGTGCGTTCCATTTTGTTGCAAAAAAGATGTGGTTCGCCGGATACATTTTCCGTTTTTCTACTACAAGATATATTTTTGATGGGGATTTCTGTTGCAAGATATCATCGGTAAATTTAAAGCATGCGCTTTTTGTTTGTCTTTTTCTCACGTATATTGACAGAATAGAAAGTGGGGACAACATTGCGTAAATAGATGCCCCATCCCTATTTTAAGGGCCTACTAGGTTCGTAATGGTGAGTAGAGTGATTAGGAATCTATGGACCTATACTAACCTTTGCTTAACTATTTCAGACACTTACGCAACAACCCAAAATGCACACATCTCTAAATCGATGCCACAAAATCCACGGGCAAGAGCGTGGTAACAGCTAGCTTATAATAATATAGAAAAAAAAGAGGAGTGATGACAGCTGGATCATGATGGTGCATAATTTTTCTGATTCAGATCCTATAACTTTTCCCTTCCAAGCTCTCGTATTTGGTGTCACGCTGGAAAAAGACGCAACAAGCCCGAGAAAAAAAAACACTCGTATTCGAGTAACCACATTTCTCCAATTTCGGAAGTGGCAAAGTTTCCACCTCATTATCACCAAGAGCGCAAAATCATCGTCAGCTATCCATCGCAAGCCTCCTGGATTCGTCTCGGCGAGGCAGTAGCACCAGCACACAGCACGAATCCGGCCAAAGCTGTGTGCGACCCGTACCCGCACGGCCGACGGGAGCGTCTCCGCCTCCGGTCAGCCCGGCCCGGCCCGGTCCGGGCCCGGCTTAGGCCACCTGTACGGCTCTACCCCTGCATCCTCCGTTGGTCTCAACAACGCACCCCTCTCACACCGTCGTCCTCGCCAACGCCAGCGCCAGCGCCTCCATTCTCCCACTCCTTCCATTCCACCCAGCCACGCTCGCCGCCTCGCAGGAGCTCACGGCTCGCAGCCGCCTCGTCGTCCTCCTGCTGTCCGCCGGAGGAGTGTGGGCTGGCGAGGCGTGGCGTGCAGTGGAGATCCATCCCAGCCGTGAGATTGGCCTCTCTTCTTGGTAAGTGCGCCTAACTTCGTCCGACGGATTGTCAGCTGCGTGGCACTGTGCTTACCCGATCCATCCACCCATCCATACACCCACGGTTCGATGGATCTTTTCGTTGCTGCCTGCGTGCGTGCAATCGAATCCAAATCCTTTTCGTTTATCTCCTCGTCAGTTGGTAACACGGAGATTTGTTAGCTGCGTGGTGCTGTACTAATCCGATCCACCCACCCATGGCTGGATTATGTCTTCTGTTTTTCGGCGCGCGAGATCGATCTCAGTTGACCGTGTATGACTTTGAACCCAAATTGCGGGTGCACTTTTTTCTCCCTCCCCCCATTTTTTTTGGGTGCTGATCAGTGTGGATCGACCATATCCTGTAATTTGTGTCAAGTGTTAGTAAAAATGCTGGTGAGCGAAGTGACTGCAAAATGCAGCCGTGGTTGTCGAAAAATAACTTTTCTGGGGTTTGCTTCGTCGCAGTAATACCGCCTAGATTTGGATTTTAGAGTAAGAAATGTTTGAATGCAGAAGTAGTTTATGCTTTTGCACACATTATGTTTGCTGGACTTTTAAACTCTGGTCGTCCTTACTGCTCATTTTGGGGAAGTTTTTATCCATTTCCTAGCAAATGTGTAATTCAAAACTATACATGTTAATAACCATTGGTAAATTAGACATTCAGACACCGTAGGTACAAACAACTGCCAGGAGCAATATCTACAGAAGAGGGTACCAATTGATACTAACCCAATACTCTGTATTGTTGGAGCCTAAATTGTTGTATGGTTTGTTGGAGCCTCAATTGTTGTGGGCTCAATCCCCAGGATTTTTTAGAACCATGCACTGTAATGCAAATCAATGTTCTAATACTACCTTTTACATGATGTCTTTGACGTAATACCTGTTGCCTTGTCCGTGCAATGATCATTGTGACTTCTGTTCCCTAAACTGTGGCTTCTATTCTCTATGTTCCGTACTTCTGTATATGAGTGTTTCAGCTATGCTATGCTGTTGTCAGTTGCTAAGTTTTAGTCGGATCATAGGTGGTCCAGACTCATGCCTAAATGTTGTTTCCTGGTCCATTTCCAGTCAGAAAACTGGTTGAATCCATCGATACTTCTACTGGGATAGTTTGCCTTCTTGCTAGCTTGGGAGTTATAACTTCTTATTTTATGAACAATTGTAGTAGTACTCGATTCAATTGGTTCTAGAAACTTCTGTCACTTTTTGAGGCTGCAACAAACTCCTGAATTTTCTATGCACTGCATATGAAACAACAGGCTAACAAATTTAGCATGTGTAGGTTTTAGGCACCGTGAGTTGCTTTTCTTTTCCTGTTTAGGTTAGCCAGTGCCCACAAAGTTCCAGTTTAAATATGGGAGGAATGATCTGCTTGGCCACTTGTAGCTCGGCAGTTGGCAGCTGATGTTGCTATAGTTCAACATGGCACTAGCAGATGGCTGCCCTGCAGCCAGTTTCAATGATAACAACACTTTTAGATGTAGGTCGTTATTCAAGAGGTCCCCAAGACAAACATTTTAACCAAAACTCCAGTAGAAAAGGTAACTGAGTTATGTGTTAGCATATATGTTGTGAGTTACATACTTTGATTCTACTGTTCACCAGATCTGGTACCCCGGCTTGGCGAGCACTCCCCCCTGCCCCCTCGTTCTGATGCAACTTTTTCTGATCTCCCGTGTGGCCTTCTCCAGCCAGAGATCCCCTGTCAACATCCTCGTGATCAATGATCCATTCAGTTTATTGTGAATTTATTTGCTGTGTATGGAGTAATACCACTTGATAATCTAGTATTCCATATATATGGGATGATTTGTTGGACTAGAACCCCAACTGTCATGGAAACATTCTGCAGGATTTTCTAGAACCGCGAGATATCAGCGTAATAAACACTTGTTTGTTCTTGGCCCATGTTTCCTTGTCCAATTTGTTTTTCATACAAATGCAAAAGGATGATCTGTTAAGACTTTAAACAATGTCTTTGGCATATTACACAATATCACCTGGTTCATGCAATAACTCATTCTTACTGTATTCCTTCAATTGTAGCTTTCTGAGTCAGGATCTTCGGCGCCCATGTGCATCCTCTTCTATTAGCCTGAAAAAGGTACTCCCATGTTTTCACAAATTGTGAAAAAAATATCTCTAAATTGTGCAAAAAATATCTGTGCTAGCAAAACCTTGTGCTAGAATATGGTAGTTTATTATCTGTACAAAAATGCAAAGAGATAAATGACTAATGTATCAACTATGCACGTACATTTCTCATACAGCTCAGAAATATACATATTTTGACTCAATTATTTGCTATAGCCTGGTACACATATATTCGTACAATGTGCGCATATGATTTTTTACTCAAATTTCGAAATGTACAAGTGCTTTTTACCACATGTGAGCATACACACCCTAAACCACTCATGTGTTTATTATTCTATTCTCTGTATGTTCCGCACTTCGTGTTTTGAGCTATACTGTTATCAGCTACTAAGTTTTAGTCAGGTCTTGGAGATGGTCCTGGTCCAAACTCATCTACGCCTCATTTATCTCAGGAAACTAGTTGAAATCAATTGATACTTATATCAAAGTAGTTTTCCTTCTAGGCTTCTAGCTAGGTACATAGTTGTTACTGTTAACTTTATTTGTTTGGACAGCTACTTTCTTTGGCATATTTTGTACTGTTAGTAAATAAGTTTCTCGATAGTTCTAGTAGTACTTAATTCACTATGTTCCAACAAACACCTTAACTGCTATATGCTTCTTTTGTGCAGTATATCTGTGAATACTAAGACACAAGTTGTCCTTTGATTTTGGTCTGGCTAAAGCCAATTTTATATCCACCAACTTTCATGGTAAGACTATTTCCCTTCTTATCTGCATGAAAAGTATATTGCAGATTTATCCTAGTTTATGTTCTGCTGTTCAGATGAAAGTTGACAAAACATGGACTAATATACTGTGTCCTTTGCTATGTTACAGATGAATTATCTTGAAATCAAGAACGGAGAAGAATATCTGGTAAATCTGTTTGTTCATGTATATATATTATATCGGAGCTATGGTTTACATATCATGGATTCCAATCTTATACCTCCGTTTTTTTTTTCTTTTGTGTGCGCAGATGGATCCTATTCAAATCAAGGATAACGAAGGGAATCCTGAAGAGATGCTTGTTGACCAGCCGCATTTTCTAGAACCCATATGTCCAGAGGAAGTCAATGAAGATACACGAGTATACCCTCGTGTAGGGGATGAGTACCAGGTGGAAGTTCCAAATCTAGCAACAGAAGAGGAACGCATGAAATTAAGGTCTTTGCCAGTTGATGGTAGCAGAATGTTCGGTTTTGAGTATCCTGTAGTGGTTGGATTAACTATTCCAGTCACATGGACCCCAAATACAAGCACTCATGTTAAAGGAGAGTGGAGGGAATTTTCAGGACACACTTTGTGTGCTTCAGAAGATGATCATAACAGCCACATCAGTGCAATTATCCCAAGAAGTTTACCTCAACAAAGCATTTATCCAGATTGTCAGCGCTGTAAAGTTGAATATGATGATCATGGTAAGAAATTCCCAAAATCTACTGGGCAAGATATGTACTGCTTGCCGAAAAGCGAAGTTTTAAGCTGTTCTTGTGTAAAGAGGGAGGTCAGTGATTATATTCCATTGCCTGGAATGTCAAGATACGTCTGGTCTGTTGAAGAGGAACAGACTTTACTTCTTGGTCTCTACATTTTTGGCAAAAATCTTGTTCAGGTGACGAAATTTATAAAGAGCAAGACAATGGGAGAAGTTCTATCCTACTACTATGGAGAATTTTTTAAGTCTGATGCATATAAACGATGGTCTGCATGTAGAAAAGTAAGAAGCAGGAGATGTATACTTGGGTTGCGTATATTTTCTGGTTCCAGGCAGCAGGAACTGTTGTCACGTTTGCTTGCTGGCGTAGCAAGGGAGGTTCAAGATCCTTTGCTCGAGGTGTGTTGAACTTTAATTTCCTCCTTTTTGTTCCTATTCTTTCACTGTGTTAGATCCTTTGAATCATTGGCACATGGAAAGCCGATGTTTTGGGATGGGCTTCCTTTCATTAGCACAGCCACAATATTTTTCCATGGTACGATCATTACAATCATATCTCTTCTGCTTTTGAAGAAGTCCTGGAATTTTGTATACTTTATCACCTCTATTTAATTATGTTGTTGTTGTTGTCGTCTTACTTATTTTCTGTAGGATGCCCCTGCATTTTCGCATAACATGTCTTTGCATTGATGTTCACCAATACCAGTTTATGCTCCTGCTAGTTTTTTTTTGAGAGGCTGACAATTATATATTACCATCTGCAGGTCTTCAAGACATTCAATGAGGGGATATCTGACTTTGAGCAGTTTATTTTATGCTTAAAGTCCACAGTTGGTGCACAGGTTCTTGTAGAAGCAGTTGGAATTGGCAAGGGAAAGTATGACTTGACTGGATTTGCATTAGATCCTAGTAGAAACCATGCTATTTCGGGCCGTGCAGAAATACCTATTGGCAAGGCTTGCTCATCACTTTCGTCTGGAGATATCATAAAATATTTGACTGGTGATTTCAGACTAAGCAAGGCAAAATCTAATGATCTATTTTGGGAAGCTGTCTGGCCTCGCTTACTTGCGAGAGGGTGGCACTCCGAGCAGCCGAAAGATTCCTCACTAGTCGGTAAGCAGGCCTTAGTCTTCCTCATTCCAGGTGTAAAGAAATTTTCCAGAAAGTAACTCGTCAAAGGAAATCATTACTTTGATTCTGTCAGCGATGTGTTGAGAAAAGTTGCATCTGAACCGAGGCTGCTTGATTTTGGAGTTGAAGGTGATAATAATGGAGGTGAGGTTAAGATTGCAATTGGATGGATCAATGATGTTGAACCTGACAAAAGCACACTTGCTGACAAGAAACCTGCTTCGTATATCCGGCCCAGTGAACCAGGGTGTTCCCCCGAGCTTATGAAATTTACTGTGGTGGACACTAGTTTTGGTCAAGGGGAAGAACCATGTAAGGTAAGGTCACTAAGAAATCTACCTACAGATGCCGGTCATGGCTACAGTTCTTCACCACATTCTGGCGATTCTGTCAGTGTGAACTCAGAAGAACATTCAGATTCAGAAGACAGTTCTGAACCTTATGAAGATCTGGATACCAATCAGAGGGAAACTGATGCAAGCTGTGTTGACAAGGAGAGAAAAAACAATCCCCCAACTGGTGATAAGATGGCTGCTGATGTACTTCATAAGATTTCTTCCTTTCCAGGCAGAGTCAATGGTCACGTTTCAGTTGATCAATGTGTTGGCACAAAGAATAATGTCTGCTCTTCGGCTGGAACAGTTCTTCCTGTTGGTAATCAGAGGATACATGCTACTAATTCTTCAACTGAAATTAATTTTCAGTTTGATCCAAGAGTAAATCCTGAACCTCAAGTTTTCTTAGCACCTATGCCAAAGAGAAGAAGGTTAGTTTCTTTCAAGAATGAAAGAACTGGTCGCAAAGGAACTGCTGTCAGTAAAAGGCATTACGGGAAGCAAGCTGACACCCCAGTGCAACCTGTGCCTAAAGCAAATGAAGCAAGTGCAGGGGCCAACCCTTTTGTATGGAGCACAATTTCAAGCTCATCAACCAACATAACCTTTGGCACTAATAGCAATCACACATATTGCGGACAGCTTCACAATGTGCCCCCTAATGTTGAAGTGGTTTACAAGGAAAAAGCTCAACGTAAGCATGTTATTGATCTGAATATCCCTCAAATGCCTTCTGATTATGAGTCGACTACAAGTTATATCCAAACTCCATCTGACAATAATGCACTAATCATGGACATACCTATGCATCCCTCAGAAACCAAGGAGGCGGATGACTGCCTGCCAGATATCAATACCTCTAGTAATGCAATCTTGAGCGAGCAGCTTTCTTTCAACTCGAGGAGGCAGAGTACCAGAAGCCGCCCACCAACATCCCGAGCTCTGGAAGCTCTTGCATGTGGCTTTATGGGGAAGCAGAAAGGTGGGGAGGGAAATTTCCCATCTTCTAGCAGGAGCAGCAGACCTGTCCGACGACCACGAAGATCAACTGATGTTACAGTTCCATTTCCTTCTGATGGTGTCGGGAGTGCTTCTCATTTTAGTGACCAAGCCATCACTGTCAATGAGTGGTGCATGAGTAATAATCAGTTTCAAATACTTCACAGCGCCCCCTCAAATAACTCCAGTGAAAAAGGGACTCTTGAATTGTTTGGGGCAGACAACTCTACTGATAAAGGAACTCGTGAAATTGTCTGGCATTCTGTAGATGGCATGAAAACGAGTAAGGAGCTACATGCGCAGCAATTGCGTTGAATTGTTCAACCTTCACAGAATGACTTTGTTGCTGGTTAAGAGAATTCCATGATCTTGTGGTCAGAAAGCAAAAGATCACAGATGCCAATCTGTCAAATCTCTGTTTTGGGTTAGGAAACGAATCGAAGAAGCTTATACAGATAATTGTGAATTTCAGCTATAGTTCGGTGCATTTCCGGATGTTTGGGCTTGATTCTTGTCAAAAATATATGAGCCTGAACTAACATGTGATGGATGTTTGCCGTCATTCCTTTTGATACCAGAAGTGAAGGGAAAAAAGATGAAGAAAATGGCGAGTGCAAGAATCGTGCCCTCGTTGTAAGGATGCCATCTCATGAAGCTTTTACTTCGTTTTATTTATGTGGAGATTTTTCTGATGAGTTATACCCGTACTATTTACCTTTTTTTGCCTGTACTATGTGGAGTTTCTAGAAAACTGCGTAATCTTGTGCCCATATAAGAACCATAGTTTAGCTGAACTTTGAAGCCTTGCCTTGTCCCGTAATTCAAAAAGGAGAACGCAAAATAGATATGTTCATTGCATATTTGTTTAATTTATTTTTTTGCTAGTGCTGTGTTCCAAATGTTCAAAATTTCTGTAGCTTTTGTTCTTTTAGTTTGAGTTGTAGGTAGTGACAGTATGGGGCTAGATTTGCTCAGCCGGCTATTTTGGCTCTGTAACATTTACTAGTTGTGGAACCGCGCTTGGAATGTTGGCTGAGGAGAAAAACACTCAAACATCCATTATTGATGCGTCCTAGTTCTAGAGAAAAACTACATTAAGGAGTATTTTGGCACTGCTTTTACTCCCTTCGTTCCTAAATATTTGTCTTTCTAGAGATTTCAACAAGTGACTACATACGGAGCAAAATAAGCGAATCAACACTCTAAACTATGTAGTCCTTTGAAATCTCTAAAAAACAAATATTTAGGAACGGAGGGAATATGTCGCAAAACCTATGTTTCGTAAGACCAATTGTTGATCAAACACTAAACAAATACGTATAAATAAGGGGCATGCTACGCAAACACTAAACAAATACATATAAATAAGGGGCATGCTACGCGTTGGCCGGCGGAGACCAATTGTTGATCAAACACTAAAACAAATACGTATAAATAAGGGGCATGCTACGCGTTGGCGGGCGGATCCTCAGCAGATGACTTGTCCTCATTATTGCAACGAAGACCATGTTGCAGGAAAATATTTGCAACAGAGGTTGTGTTGCAGATTTTTCTCTCTAGCTTTTTGCAACATGGATGATGTTGTAGATTTCTTTTTTCAACAAAAGATGTTGCAGCAGTAGCACTAGCATTGCTGTCGTCGCCGTTTTGTAACTCCGCCGTTGTTGCAAATATTCATCGGCATGCGATGGGCACGACTTGGCAGGCACGCGCGGCTTCCGCTGTGCGAGGCCGAGTTGACGGTGTCACGTCGCTGGTCCTGCACCTGCTTCGCCGCCGCCGACGGAAACCTCCTGCCGGGCTCTCACCGTGGCGGAGGCGGCCAAGGGGGTGCACGCCGTCCACCAGGGAAGGCTGCGTCTTTGTCGCAGTCTTTCTTGGGTTCACTAGACAAGGCTCTTCCCTGCCAGTACCTGGGCGGCATCGATGGCCACCGCATGGGTCCGGCCACCCACTCTATTCGCTCCGCCATGGTCGGGGAGCCAGCGCCAACAGAGTTACCTCCTAGTCGGTCTGCAACATACCATTTATTGCGGTTTGCTTTCTGAAACAGGTGACCAGTTGCAGGAAAAGGATGAAGGATGTGGCAAGCGTAGGACGCGGCGGACGTAAGAAAAAAGATCGGTCGGTTGAACACCAGCTTTTCCCATAAATAAATCATAAAACGCGTGGATGCCTTATAGTAGTATAATTCAATGGAGGGTGACAGATATACACCAAATGTGGCACTGCTTTTAATTGTCCGAAATAACAAATTTATGGTGCCTAAGCCTTAGTTGGCCAGTGAATACATCAACAGTAGTCCAAGTCCAAAGAATAGTTGCATGGCACATGTAGGCATCGAATTCAACATACAAATTTTACAGGCAAAACTGCCTCTGTTTTGTCTCCAGGGGAAAACTTTCCTCACAGCAAACTGCCGTGGTAACTAGTAACTGCATGGCCTGTGTCGTGTAGCCTCCTCTCCCCTCGGCCACTCATGGCGTCTACGGGTATAAACTCCGGCTGTGTCTTCCTCAGCAACTATCACATCCACGAGACGAGACCACCATATGCTACGGACGGAGGCAGAACTGGGGTGCTACCTCGGAAGCGAAGGCATGGTCTGCAGAGGCCCTTTGCCGGCGTCGATCCGGCCGGAGCCCGACGCGAACTTGGCCGGGTCGATCCGGGCCGAGCCCGACGCGAACATCTTCCTGTCGATGGACAGGTAGCGGTTGGAGCCGAAGGTGCCGGTGCTCTCCATGGACCGCATGTACTCGGACGCGTTGTTCTCGATGATGAGCGCGTCCTCCAGCTCCCGCGCGATGTCCTCCATGCTCGGCCGGAAGGTCGAGAAGGACTCGGTGCACGCCGTGGCCACCTCCAGCACCCTCCACATGGCCTCCGAGCAGTACTGCCCCTTTATGCCGGGGTCCACGATCTCCTCGATCCTGAAGTCCCGTATGTATGGCTTTGCCTGTGTAACAACAGAGATCACTGTAAGATTGCATAAGCTGATGACACTTTAGAGTTCTGATGAAACTGAAGTTTACTGTTTTCCGTTTTCCTCGAACTACCAGCAGCTGCAGATGAAAATGCATGGTTTCTGATGGTGTGCAGTGAAAACTTACCCACTCGACTAAGCTCCATTCGCTCCGAGGCCTCTGAACGTCGAGAGGCTCCCTTCCGGTCACGATTTCTAAGAGAACCACCCCAAAGCTGAACACGTCGCTCTTGGTCGATAACACCTGAGTGGAATAGTATCTAAAAGATATAGAGCACTCACAATCAGAGAGATTGTAAAGCAATGAATACATAACATGCAATGCACAAAAATAGTACTGTACTATCAATACAGACAGGTTTGTACCAATATTTCGCATGGTGAAATCAATGTGCAAACTTACTCAGGATCCAAGTATCCAGCAGTGCCTCTCACTTCCATTGATGCAACACTGTCGCCTTCTTGAGGCGCATACTTTGAAAACCCAAAGTCGGCAACCTTGCCACACATGCTCTGATCCAGAAGTATGTTGCTAGACTTAACATCTCTGTGTATGATACAGCGGCCAGCAAAATTGTGAAGGTATACTAGTCCTGAGCAAGAAACAAATTTATGTTAAGTTGTAATAACTCAAAAGAAGCATTTGCAATTTTGCAATATCAAAATATTTGAAGAGGAAGAATGAAGTTGAAGTAGTGTGAATGGCCGTAAATTACATAAGAACAATTAGTTCAAATCCTACTGTAGACAATATCAAGAACTTCTCCAAAAAAAAAACATTAACTACACTACTAACCTCTAGCAGCGCCAATGCAAACTGATATTCTGGTTGGCCAATCAAGAACTTTTCGTTTTGATGCCTCACCTAAATGAAACATAAATCAGAAAAGAAGGATCTTAAGTTGAAAAGTAGCTAAATCTTCACAAAGCTTTATACCGTAGAGGCGATCCTGTAGTGAGCCATTGGACATGAGTGGATAAACCAAAATCTGTTGATCCTTTTCACAGCAATAGCCAATTAGAGGGACCAAGTTTTCATGCCACACAGTAGAAAGTAGCCGTAACTGTCAATCGACAAATTCAATCGTTAGAGGAACTTTGCGCGCAAACTGTGTCAATTGACAAATTCAGTCGTTAGGGGAATTTTGCGTGCAAAATGATTATTTTAGTACAAAGATACTGGAATAAACAAACTAACTGGAGCAATTGAACATTTATGTTAGGGGCTGTGGCCAAATTACAGGTTATAAGGATGCAAGTGGCATGCCGCTAAGCCCGCAAAACCTCACAGCAGGTATACAAATCGTACTAAGTAACTGAAATGGCATCAACGCACGACTCGGGCGACATACAGCATGAAGCGGGCTTATGCGGGTTGCTGCTTGCATAGATTATGAAAAATCACCGGAGAGAAGAGTGTTGTGGAACCTGAACAATATTATTCTTGTATCCAAAAATAAGATCAACCTATTGCCGGCACGATTTCTTTATGGAGGTGTGTGCAGAATCTGCCATTACCTCATTGTTAAACTCGCGTGTTCCCTGAGTCGATGCAGGTGAACGGACTTTTACTGCGACTTGTTGGCCATGTGTTAGAGTACCTTGATAAACAGCTCCAAACCCACCCCCTCCTATCAGTTTCTTGAAGTGATTTGTTGCGCTCTGGATCGATTTGTAGGACAACTGTTGTACTGCAGGATTTGTAGTTATATGGATGCTGCGTTCTTCAAAAACAGGATCTGCATTGACCATTATGAAGAAACACATTCATTTGCTCGTTCCATATTTTCCTCATTTCACTAATCTAGCAAGTTATACACAGCAGCAAAATAAAGGTTTCTGATACCATGCACATGCACAGATGAACTCAATGATGCACACAAAATGAAGAGTTGCGCAACATGAATTAACTACACACGTAGGTGTGCACAATATCTAATACTCCCTCCGTTCCGATTTACTCGTCGTGGTTTTAGTTCAAATTACTAAAACCACGACGAGTAAATCGGAACGGAGGGAGTAGCTGTGTGTGGGAGCAGGGGACATACTTGTTGTAGAAGCACAGTCTGATTTCTGAGAGCGTCGTTCGCGTTTGTTGAAACAAGTGAAGAACAATCCAAGTGCAAAAGTACATGCCAAAGATCCCCCAGCAAGACCGCTAACAACAAATGTTCTCTGATTGGCAGCTCCAGGTGGACTATGGTACTCTCCAGCAGCACAGCCTCCATCGCTTTATGATTTTCATATAGCAATTTCAGCAGAATTATGTCACCGTTAATCATGACCAGATCAAGGTGAACATCAGAACAGAAATCTCACCTGAAATCCAGGTTGGTAGACAGGCCATCAGGTAGCTGATTGCTCAACAAGGGGTTGCACTTCACTGACCTGGATCAACAACCAAGCTTTGATTAGGTCTTTTTTATCAAGGAAAGGAAATCATACTTAGAAGCATTCAAGCATATCGAATAGAAACAAAATAGTTTTTCTAAAAAAAATAGAAACAAAATGATCTGAACTGAAAGTGCGTGGATTGGGTCTATACAATAACATTTAATTTGAGTGATGCCTAGGATCCAACTAGTAAGCCCCAGGGTGAGTTTGTTCTGGACAATCACATTTTATGGTAAGAAGTGGAACAAGGCAAACACGCTTACAGCTTCAGCAGGTGAGTGAGAGCAGAGAAAGATTCCGGAACAGACCCAGTGAAGTTATTGCCCTGCAGATCACTGCACCCACAAGTAATAAGAACACATGAACAATCTATAGAACAAGGCACTGAACATTCAAAGAGAAAAGAGGCACTGAAGCATACATCTCAGTTAGATCCGTCAGGTTACCGATCACGGCAGGAATTGGCCCTTGTAGTTCCTTGGAAGAAAAGTTCCTGTCCAGACACCAGCATATATCAGATTGGTTGTAACCGCACACCACCTCTGAGACTCAATATCTCTAGGCTCTTAATTCATATGGTAAAATAATAAACAGAGGCACATATATGCCAGTAAAAAAAAAGGGAAAGAAAAGCAGGGTATGAACATTGTCACTATTCCATGGGCACTTACAGCTTAGCTACGACCTGGTTGCCATCTAGTAATCGGCAAGAGAACCCTTCCCAGGCAGATGGGGAACACGGGTCTCCTCCATTCCATGACTTGAGCATCTCATGTTCTGGGTTGTTTTCCCATAGCTCTTCCTTGAGTCGCTTCGCCACATCCACTGCACAACAAGGTCAGCAAGATTAAGCATCGGATTTGGCAGTGAGCAGCAAAATTAAGCGTGCTGGTCACGTCAATCACATGCAGAGGACTTTGCCACCGAAATTTACACTGATTCAGCCAATAGGTCGAACAAACCAGCAGCAAGACCACACTATGCAGTCATGGCTACCGAGCTGTCCAAGAACTGGAAATCTGTCCCGAAATTAAGACTGGCCTGGTTCGGTGATCGACCGGTAGTTCAGGGGCTGTGCCGCCCTGGTATACCTTGGGCGAGTCCATGGGGCGACGCGGCGGCGGCGGCGGAGGTGATCAGGAGCTGCGCGGAGAAGACGAGGAGGAGGAGGGGGAAGCGAGCGACCATATCTCGGGCCCGGCAGCAACCATGCGGGCGTGGCGGGCGACGGGAGTGCTGCCGCTGCCGGCCGGCCGAGGGGGGAGAGGAGTGGTGGAAAGGGTCAGCACTGGGCGGGCGGCTAGTTGGCGCTTTGTTTTGTATAGTTTCGCCGCTTGTCTGCTGGTGCTCGGCAGCAGCACAGTCGGAAGGGTGACGCGGCCGTCGACAGCGACCGCGCGCTTGCTCTGTTGTTGCGCTCTGCGGGCGGCACTGTTTGAGTTCGTCATCGCCGGATATTCTTAGGACATGTATCCTTCTCGGAGCTCAACGCTACGGTACATGATTGACCATCAACAAGATTCCTTGTTTATTTGTTTTGCCTTTTCTTTGTATGTAAGGGCATCTAACAGCATCCATCCAACTGATGATATAGAATAAGGCATCCAAAAAATGTTTTCAGGAAGGAGAGAAGATTTCAGAGTACAGGGAAATTTTCTGGCGTATCAAATGATGTAAAATAGGGCACCAGAAAACATGAGCTACGGATAGAGTTTAAACTTTGTAACATCATCATACACATAATCAACACATATCAAATTGAACTTCAAAAGCAAAGCATAGTGCATCACAAACACAAACACAAACCCAAACCCAACACAACTACAAGCATAGCACATAAATGCATAGTCACTCAAATGCCATTGCCTTCATTATTATCACTTGTGCTTGCATCTTCAATTCTTCATGGGTTGCTTCCTCTTCATTGGCACCATTGGCTTCATTGTCTTCATTTGCATCCGAGGCACCATCCATGTCACCCATGCCTCCTTCCATGGCACACATGAATCCTCCCATGCCACCTCCCATAGAAGGCATGAATCCTCCTCTCATGCCACCTCCCATGACACCCATGAATCCTCCCAATGCCGCTACCCATGGCACCCATGTCTCCTCCCATATCCTCTCCCACCATGCCCATGGACCTCATCGCCAACACTTGGTCGTGAGAAAGCCCAACATATGATTTTGCCTTCTCATTAAGACCACATGTGCCCATGGGCGTAAACTTTTGCTCTTGTTCCATGGCTTGGATGTGTTCTTCCATGGCCATCTTCCTTTCCTCAACTATCACCTTCCTCTCCTCAGCCACAACCTTCGCCTTCTCGGCTGCCGGCTCCTTTCCTGCGCCGCCGCCTGCCTCTCCTTGGCCACCGCCCTCTCGTCAATTTCTTTGAACTTCAACATTTTCCTTTCTCGACCATCTCTTTTCTTGCATTCATGATGACATCCATTGATTCCTTAATTTCATTATCTCCTCCATTCTTTGCCTTATTTTGCCATTCTTTCTTCCATCGGGCCTTTTTGTAGGAGCAACCGAGTTGAGAGTGGAGCTTCTTTTTTCCTTCCTCGCCACTGGATGCATTATCACCGTTCTCCTCCTCCTCCTCCTCCTCCTCATCATCATCATCATCATCATCATCGTCATCAACTATTATTGCATCTCCAACTGAACTCTTGGAGTTCTTCCTTGGAGCTTCATATTTATCGTGGTTCTTCCACTTCTCCTCATGTTCAAGCTCCGTCCAATAATAATGCAAAGTGAATGGTTCGCCTTTCTTTGAGCCTTTTTTTCTTTTCCCTTGTATAAATCTTGAGCAATGTTGGTCTACATACACAATTGAGAAAGCAAGTTAGCCACCAATACATATAAGAGATAAAGAAAAAAATTATTGAATTTGAGTAAACAATCACCTTATTTCCATCATTTGTACCACTTGGGTTCACACGTTTAACTTGTGACAAGCAAGCCGACCACTTTTGACAGTTGGTGACCATCGATGGCGGAGTGAAGCTTGCAGTCGTTCGTTACCACTAGTGTTACGTGCATCGAAGAACTCTTTGATACACTTACAATAAGTGTTCATTGGTTTCTCCACACAGACAATCGAATCATGACCAATTTCCTTCCATGCTAAACATAGCAACTTGTCTTCATCAGCATGGTAGCTTGTTGTTCTTCCCATTGGAGTTGCATTAAAAAACTCCTCATCCATGTCAATACGAGGCTCATCAAGTCATCATATTGTGCTTCATGTTCTTGAGAGAGAAAATCTTGAAATGCAACATTCGTGTGTTGCAAAAAAGTTTACATCATGGACACTACATACACCGAAATTAAAGAATATAGACACGCATCACATGGCAATTGTATTAAAATAGTAGAATGCGTGACAAAGATTGAAAAACCAAACAAAATAAGTTCTTATATCTTTTGGACACATCATCAACATGTTGTGTACGCCAGAGGTTGTGGCAATGGGTGAGACCGACTCCTCCATGCTTGGTGGTGGGATGGAAGGGGGAGAGGGGGAGGGAACCACTGGAGCAGCTACTTCAGTCATGATATCACTACTGCAGGATCCTGCTAATGCGACACTACAATCAGAGACCCTTCAACGAAACTGTGTGCGATGCATTAATCACAAATAGTGATGTAAAAAACCGTCAAGAAAGATGCAAAACATTTGCGATGGTGGATACATCAAACACCGTTCAGATTTTAGATGCGTGTGCGATGCGGGGCATTCGGTTGATCCATACGAACTATTTGCGATGAGACAAAACAACAGAAACGGGTAGCCAGATCAAGGTGTGTGCGATATACGACATATAGTTCACACCGATAAACTGTCTGTGATGAGGCGGAACAATAGAAACGGGCAGCCAGATGAAGGTGTGTGCGATATACGGCATACAGTTCACTCGGATGAACTGTTTGTGAATAGGCAACACAAAAAAATGGTCAGCCAGATGAAGGTGTGTGCGATATTCGACATACAGTTCACGCGGATGAACTGTTTGCGTTGAGCCAAGAGAACAGAAACGGTTCAACTTCACAGGTTGTGTGTGATACGCGACAAACAGGTCTGTAATCGGAAATGTGTGGGATGACCGATAACAACACAGACGATTCCTCTTAACAAGACGTGTGTGTTGTGAGCAAACGATTGCTGGTATACAATTGCGAGTGATTGATGAAATCATCACCGACGGGTTCCATTGTTTAGTCTGTGTGCGATGTGATTTGCTCTGTCTACAGAATATCAACATATATACTTATAAGAACAACATTGCATAACCAAATTAAGCATACAATTACATAAGTGACTACACACATAACATTTCCACACACCAAAGTAAGCAATTGCATGCATACTAAACTAGGATAAATGAGCATCTAATCATCTACATCTTGTTGCGACAACGCTTGCCATTGCTCTGCTTCCGGCTGGATCCCTAGCCATTTTGGGGAATGAGGCACTTCCTCATGTCAACGATCCGCGTGAACATCTCGTAGCTCGTGTACGCCTCCTTGGTCGCGTACACGACGTGAGCTTTGTCGAGTTTCTTCATCCAGGCCGAGTGTCAGGCATGCTTGTCCTTGTTGCAGGAATCCTTCATGTCTCTGTAGTAGGGGTCGATGATGGCCTCGGCGAGGTGAACCAGTGAGTCCTTCTCATGCTCCTTGCTACCCCAGATCTTGTATTGGCCCTTGATACATCCATTTTGCATCATGTTTACCTACTGTTATTTATGTTGCTTTATTGCATAATAATGCTTATTGGAGTAATTATAATGCATTTTCTCTCATAATATGCAAGGTTCACACAAAGAGGGAGAATTCTGGCAGCTGGAAATCTGGACCTGAAAAAGCTACTTCAGGCCACCTATTCTGCACAACTCCAAATGAGCTGAAACTTTACGAGGAATTTTTATGGAATAAATGAGAATTATTGGAGCCAATAAGTACCAGAGGGGGCCCACCAAGTGGGCACAACCCACCTGGGCGCGCCAGGGAGCCCAGGCGCGCCTTGGTGGCTTGTGCTCCCCTTGGCCCACCTCCAGTGCCCCTCTTCTGGTATGTAAGTCATTTTGACCTAGAAAAAAGAAGGAGAGGACTTTTGGGACGAAGCATCGCCGTCTCGAGGCGGAACTTGGGAAGGAGCACTTTTGCCCTCCGGTGGAGCGATTCCGGTGGGGGAACTTTCCTCCCGAAGGGGGAAATCATCGTCATCATCATCACCAACAAATTTCCCATCTTGGGGAGGGCAATCTCCATCAACATCTTCAACAACACTATCTCCTCTCAAACCCTAGTTCATCTCTTGTGTTCAATCTTTGTACCGGAACTATAGATTGGTGCTTGTGGGTGACTAGTAGTGTTGATTACATCTTGTAGTTGATTACTATATGGTTTATTTGGTGGAAGATTATATGTTCAAATCCATTATGCTATTTAATACCCCTCTGATCTTGAGCATGATTATCATTGTGAGTAGTTAATTTTGTTCTTGAGGTCACGGGAGAAATCATGTTGCAAGTAATTATGTGAACTTGATATGTGTTTGATATTTTGATGATATGTATGTTGTGATTCCCCTATGGTGTCATGTGAACGTCGACGACATGACACTTCACCATATTTGGGCCTAAGAGAATGCATTGTGGAGTAGTTATTAGATGATGGGTTGCGAGAGTGACCGAAGCTTAAACCCTAGTTTATGTGCTATTCCATAAGGGACCGATTGGATCCAAAAGTTTAATGCTATGGTTATAATTTATTCTTAATACTTTTCTCGTAGTTGAGGATGCTTGCGAGGGGGTTAATCATAAGTAGGAGGTTTGTTCAAGTAAGAACAACACCTAAGCACCGGTCCACCCACATACTAATTTATCAAAGTAGCAAACACGAATCGAACCAACATGATGAAAGTGACTAGATGAAATTCCCGTGTACCCTCAAGAACACTTTGCTTATCATAAGAGACCGTTTTGGCCTATCCTTTGCCTCAAATGGATTGTGCTACATTTCTGCACTTTTGTTACTACTACCGTTACTTGTTTGTTACAAATTATCTTGTTATCAAACTACTTTGTTACTTAAAATTTCAGCACTTGCAGACATTGCCTTGCTGAAAACCACTTGTCATTTCCTTCTGCTCCTCGTTGGGTTCGACGCTCTTACTTATCGAAAAGGCTACAATTGTTCCCATATACTTGTGGGTCATCAGCCCTAGATGTCGACAAGATTTTGGCAGGCAATTCCCAAATTCTTGAGCACCTTTATATCATTGGTGATGTCCACTGTAGCGAACATGTAGTGGGGGCTGTCGACAAACCTAGCAAAATGCTCGCGAGGACTTGCAACCAGAAAGTAGTGGTAGATGAGGACGTGATTGCACATGCACATCTAGGCGATGGCGACCTCGGGACGAGACCCGGCACGAGCGCGGGTGTACTCGAGGTCGAACCCGACCACCTTGTACTTCTCCTTAGAAAGAAACAACTTCATGATGTGGATGGAGTGCTTCGCCTAGACCGGGTTGTTGGTGTACACCACCGAGAGCTCCCTGAACCTTATGTGGGTGTCCACCACGGCATGCATGGTGAACTGCTGCTCCTCGTCGGCAGCCACTCGGAGCGCCATTGGAGCCGCACAGTACCCTCTAAGAATTTGTCGTGGTGGGTGTGCTTCTTGCAATAGTGGGGCGCCATCGAAAGGTTGAAGAGACACAAGGGTTAAATGTCCACTGTAATAAATGGGGGTCGGCCGGCTTGTAATCGTCATGTCTTGTCACCGCGTTCATAGAAGAGGATTCTAGTGCACGCTTGAGAACCCCACACGCATTTCGTTTGACCACGAATGGGCTCGAAGAGGCGCCAAATGTATCGTTGTTGAGCCTATTCCCGCGCAACTGCACCGTTCACCGTGCAAGCTTCTCGCCCGGCTAGTTTGGCCACACATCGGCTAGAAGAGGGGAAAATCGTGGGCGTTTACTGGCACAAAGCTTTGTAAAAACGAAGTGTGTGGAATGACTTCGATCATCATAAGTTAACCCATGGGTGCTGAGGTCAAAGTTACACAGAAGGGTGATGATGGACACTCGAGTGCAATAATTAATTCTACGCTCTACAGGGCACACAGTTGAAGAAACCAACTGTGTGCAATAATGTCGAAGATCGCAGTCGAGTTAGCTATACAGATCGTTTGCGATGAGACCGACAAGGGAAACACATTCAAGAATGGTTAATAAAATCTAAGCCCATTGCATATTAAGGTCAAAATACTACGGATATACGAGTCTCATACAATGTCATTTCAATGATTGTACCACAAAAGCTCGAAATATTACAAGGTTTAAATTCCAGAGTTATATGGCTCAAATTCAAAGATTACAAGGTTCAAACTGATATTAGAAATGAAATCTAGCTCATCAGCTGCAAACGCCCGTGCTGATCCGCTGAACATGGATATAAGAGCGGTTCAAACTAATATTACCACTTGTAAGGCTGGTTTCAAAAACTCATAATTTTTGCAAAGGTATCAGCCACTGATAAGTCATGTATGGGTTTGACACGATGACTTCCGATTACTCTGTCATCTGAAGCTCCAAAATGAAATTCAGCTTTTTTAGAGCCTATTCCATTCTGCCGCAGCCGACGCCACTGATCAACAAACCATATGATTACAATCTAGAAAAATGTAGTCTTCTTCATAAGAGGTCGGAGTGGATGAAAAATTCCCTTAGAAAACTAGTATAGATGAAGCCAAAGGATAAATGCTTATGGATTGTAACCATATGGACCAAGCAACCAATATGGGGGGGGGGCATGTATGTACTGAAGTCCTCCAAAATTCCTTCAAAAATCATAGTACATTGTCATTGTAAACTTAGGAAAAGGTGTCAAAAATTGAACTCCCTTATGGTTAACATTTAACAGGAAAGGAACATCATCTCAATATATAGCTTCTCTAGGCACGGAAAGTATCTCAGCAAACTGACAACTTAGTCCATGTTGGGGCCGATAGATTCTAGTACCAAGACCTTCACTCTGCGTAGATTCAGAGTCAAGCTTGTTGGAATCATTTTCTGGATGACAGACGCACATACATCTTCAAAATCAGAAATGATGTTAATTTCAAGAAGGAGAGGTAGAAGACGACTGTTGTACCTGAACGGGTGTGGATCCAATAACAAGTTCGGAGTATTTGTCAGACGAGTAGCCCACCACTGTCAATTTTGGTGCAGAAATGACATTGATTCTTGTTGGACCTTCTTGATCAACTACAAGTAATCTCTTAAGTGAAGGTGTGTCCTCAATGACCATACCGTAGTACACATTTTGTGATGTCTTGTTGTAGCAGCAACACACATAAATAGTCCGGAGAGTCATGGAGGTGATGTGGAAACTACTTGATACATCTCCGTCGTATCTATAATTTTTGATTGTTCCATGCCAATATTCTACAACTTTTACATACTTTTGGAAACTTTTTATACTATTTTCTTGGACTAACATATTGATCCAGTGCCCAGTGCCAGTTCCTGTTTGTTGCATGTTTTTTGTTTTGCAGAAAATCCATATCAAACGGAGTCCAAATGCGATAAAAACTTACATAGTTTTTTTTGAAATATATGTGAATTGGAATCAACGCGAGACGATGCCCGATGGGGGCCACAAGGCATGGGCGCACCCCAAGGGGTAGGGTGCGCCTTGGGCCCTTGTGGTCACCCCGTAAGGTAGTTGGTACCCTTCTTTCGCCACAAGAAAGCTAATATCTGGAAAAAAATCATGTTATAATTTCAGCCCAATAGGAGTTACAGATCTCCGGGAATTTAAGAAACGGTGAAAGGCCAGAATCTGGGAGCGCAGAAACAGAAGGGAACAAAGAGAGAGAGAGAGAGAGAGAGAGAGAGAGAGAGAGAGAGAGAGAGAGAGAGAGAGAGAGAGAGATCCAATCTCGGAGGGGCTCCCGCCCCTCCACCGCCATGGAGGCCATGGACCATAGGGGAAACCCTTCTCCCATCTAGGGGGAAGGTCAAGGAAGAAGAATAAGGATGGGGGGATCTCTCCCGTCTCTCCCGATGGCGCCAGAACATCGCCGGGGCCATCATTGTGACGGTGATCTACACCAACAACTTTGCGTCGTCATCACCAACTCTCTCTCTCCCCCTCTATGCAGCGGTGTAACACCTCTTATCCCAGCTGTAATCTCTACTTGAACATGGTACTCAACGCTATATATTATTTCCCAGTGATGTATGGCTATCGTATGATGTTTGAGTAGATCCGTTTTGTCCTATGGGTTGATTGATGATCATGATTGGTTTGAGTTGCATGTTTTATTATTGGTGATGTCCTATGGTGCTCTCCGTGTCGCGCAAGCGTGAGGGATCCCCGTTGTAGGGTGTTGCAATACGTCCATGATTCGCTTATGGGAGTAAAGAGCACTTGATACCTTATAATGCTATGGTTGGGTTTTACCTTAATGATCTTTAGTAGTTTCGGATGCTTGCTAGAGTTCCAATAATAAGTGCATATGATACAAGTAGAGAAAGTATGTTATCTTATGCCTTTCCCTCATATAAAATTGCAATAATGATTACCGGTCTAGTTATCGATTGCCTAGGGACAAATAACATTATTATGAAAAAAATCTCTCTACTAAAACTAAATTAGTTGTTTCTTTATCTAAACATCCCCTACTTTTTATTTATGTGCTCTTTATTATCTTGCAAACCTATCCTACGACACCTACAAAGTACTTCTAGTTTCATACTTGTTCTAGGTAAAACGAACGTTAAGTGCACGTAGAGTTGTATCGGTGGTCGATAGAACTTGAAGGGAATACAAATCCTACCTTTAGCTCCTCGTTGGGTTTGACACTCTTATTTATGAGAAAGGCTACAACTGATCCCCTATACTTGTGGGTTATGAAGACCTTTTTCTGGCGCCTTTGCCGGGGAGCAATAGCGTGGGGTGAATATTCTCGTGTGTGCTTGTTTGCTTTATCACTAAGTAGATTTTATTTGCTGTTCTAAGTTGTTATCTATCTTTATTTATGGATATGGAACACAAAATACCAAAAAAAGGTGTACTTGCTACTCATGGAGATGGGGAACCTCCTAAAACCCTTGATGCTCATTATGTGAAGGATATTAAATGCTACTTTAATAATCCTGAGAAAACCCCATTCAATTATATAATGGGAGACACGTGGATCAATGTGAATACTTTAGGGATTATCGCTTGACTCAGAAAGGGAAACTCTTATGGGATCAAATTCATATGTTGCATTGGTATGCTCACAATTTATGCTTGAGATATGATTATACTTGTTGCTCTAGGATGAAGGCTCCACACCTTACCTTTTCATGCAAATTTAATGATAATAAAACCTTGGATTCTTATGCTAATGTTAGATGTGATTACTATGATGTGGAATGAATAGAAGAATTTGTTGCTTTTAAGGGTGCTTATGAAATTGAATCTTTGTTTAAAAAGTATGAAGCTTTTGATGATGATGTTTATAGGCCTGAAAAATTTGCTATACTTAAATATTGCTATGAGAATTATGAATACAATGCTGATATTGATGTGTTTATTGAGAAAGTCTCTGCTGTCCAAGAAGAGACTAATATTTTGCAGGAATCTATGGAAGAAGAAATTGATGACACTTTGAGCTCATTAGATGAAAAATATGATGAGGAGAGTGAAGAACAAAAGGAGGAAGAACGGATTAGCAACCTGTGCCCACCTTCTAATGAGAGTAACTCTTCAACTCATACATTGCATAATTTCCTTTCATGCTTATTGATACGTCTCCAACGTATCTATAATTTTTTATTGTTCCATGCTATTATATTACCCCTTTTGGATGTTTATGGGCTTTATTTTACACATTTATATCATTTTTGGGACTAACCTACTAACCGGAGGCCCAGCCCGTATTGCTGTTTTTTTTTGCCTATTTCAGTATTTCGAAGAAAAGGAATATCAAACGGAGTCCAAACGGAATGAAACCTTCGGGAGCATGATTTTTGGAATGAACGTGATCCAGAGGACTTGGAGTGCAAGTCAAGAAGCGATCGAGGCAGCCAGGAGATAGGAGGGCGTGCCCACCCCCTATGGGCGTGCTCCCTGTCTCGTGGGCCCCTCGGGCAGCCACCGACGTACTTCTTCCTCCTATATATACCCACGTACCCCAAAAACATCCAGGGAGCCAACGAAAAACAATTTCCACCGCCGTAACCTTCTGTATCTGCGAGATCCCATCTTGGAGCCTTCACCGGCGCTCCGTCGGAGGGGAATCGACCATGGAGGGCTTCTACATCAACACCATAGCCCCTCCGATGAGTTGTGAGTAGTTTACCACAGACCTTCGGGTCCATAGTTATTAGCTAGATGGCTTCTTCTCTCTTTTTGGATCTCAATACCATGTTCTCCCCCTCTCTTGTGGAGATCTATTTGATGTAACTCTTTTTGCGGTGTGTTTGTCGAGATCCGATGAATTGTGGGTTTATGATCAAGTTTATCTATGAGAAATATTTGAATCTCCTCTGAATTCTTTTATGTATGATTGAGTTATCTTTGCAAGTCTCTTCGAATTATCAGTTTGGTTTGGCCTACTAGATTGATCTTTCTTGCCATGGGAGAAGTGCTTAGCTTTGGGTTCAATCTTGCAGTGTCCTTACCCTGTGACAGCAGGGATTGCAAGGCACGTATTGTATTGTTGCCATAGAGGATAAAAATATGGGGGTTATATCATATTGCTTGAGTTTATCCCTCTACATCATGTCATCTTTCTTAATGTGTTACTCTGTTCTTATGAACTTAATACTCTAGATGCATGCTGGATAGCAGTCGATGTGTGGAGTAATAGTAGTAGATGCAGGCAGGAGTCGGTCTAGTTGTCACGGACGTGATGCCTATATACATGATCATGCCTAGATAATCTCATAATTATTTGCTTTTCTAACAATTGCTCGACAGTAATTTGTTCACCCACCGTAATACTTATGCTATCTTGAGAGAAGCCACTAGTGAAACCTATGGCTCCCGGGTCTATCTTTTATCATATAAGCTTTCAATCTACTTTTATTTGCATCTTTACTTTTCCTATCAAAATTATAAAATACCAAAAATATATTTATCTTATCATACTATCTCTATCAGATCTCACTTTCGCAAGTGGTCGTGAAGGGATTGACAACCCCTTTATTGCGTTGGTTGTGAGTTCTTTGTTTGTTTGTGTAGGTGCGTGGGACTTCTGAGGAGCCTCCTACTGGATTGATACCTTGGTTCTCAAAACCTAAGGGAAATACTTACGATACTATTGCTGCATCACCCTTTCCTCTTCAAGGAAAACCAACGCAAGCTCAAGACGTAGCAAGAAGGATTTCTGGCGCCGTTGCCAGGGACGTCTTCGCTCAAGTCAAGACATATCAAGTACCCATCACAAACTCATCTCCCTCACATTTACATTATTTGCCATTTGCCTCTCGTTTTCCTCTCCCTCACTTCACCCTTTCCGTTTTATTTGCCCTCTCTTTCCCAATCTTCTCCTCTCTCTTTTGCTTGCCTTTTTCTGTTTGCTTGTGTGTTGGATTACTTGTTGCCATGGCGCAAGATAATACCAAATTGTGTGATTTCTCTAATACCAATAATAATGATTTCCTTAGTACTCCGATTGCTCCTCTTAATGATGTTGAGTCTTGTGAAATCAATACTGCTTTGCGGAATCTTGTTATGAAAGATCAATTCGCCGGCCTTCCTAGCGAAGATGCCGCTACTCATCTAAACAATTTTGTTGATTTGTGTGATATGCAAAAGAAGAAAGATACGGATAATGATATTGTTAAATTGAAGTTATTTCCGTTTTCACCTAGAGATCATGCTAAAGTTTGGTTTTCGTCTTTGCCTAAAAATAGTATTGATTCTTGGAACAAGTGCAAAGATGATTTTATCTCTAAGTATTTTCCTCCCACTAAGATCATCACTCTTAGGAACAATATTATGAATTTTAAACAACTTGATCATGAGCATGTTGCCCAATCTTGGGAAAGAATGAAACTGATGATTCGCAATTGCCCTACTCATGGTTTGAATTTATGGATGATCATAAATTTTTTTTATGCCGGTTTGAACTTTGCTTCTAGAAATCTTTTAGATTCGGCTGCGGGAGGCATGTTTATGGAAATCACGTTAGGAGATGCTACAAAACTTCTTGATAATATTATGGCTAATTATTCTCAGTGGCACATCGAAAGATCTTCTAGTAAAAAAGTGCATGCTATAGAAGAAATCAATGTTTTGAGTGGAAAGATGGATGAACTTATGAAGTTGTTTGCTACTAAGAATACTCCTCTTGATCCCAATGATATGCCTTTGTCTACTTTGATTGAGAATAATAATGAATCTATGGATGTGAATTTTGTTGGTAGGAATAGTTTTGGAAACAATGCTTATAGAGGAAACTTCCCTAGTAATTCCTCTAATAATTATGGAAATTCCTACAATAATTCTTATGGCAATTTTAATAAGATGCCCTCTGATTTTGAGAATAGTGTGAAAGAATTTATGATTTCTCAAAAGAATTTTAATGCTTTGCTTGAAGAAAAGTTGCTCAAAGTTGATGATTTGGCTAGGAACGTTGATAGACTTTCGCTTGATGTTGATTCTCTTAGACTTAGATATACCCCTCCTAAGCATGATATCAATGAGTCTCTCAAAGCCATGAGAATTTCCATTGATGAGTGCAAGGAAAGAACCACTATATGCGTGCTAAGAAAGATTGCTTTGTAAAGGCGTGTTCTTCTAGTTTCCATGAAAATAATGATGAAGATCTTAAAGTTATTGATGTGTCCCCTATTAGATCTTTGTTTTGAAATATGAATCTTAATAATAATGGGACTGGAGATGAGTTAACTTTAGTTAGAAGGCGTCCCAATAATTTGGAGTTTTTAGATCTTGATGCTAAATTTGGTAAAAGTGGGATTGGAAAGGTCATGAATTTAAATAGCATTGAACCCACTATGTCGGATTTCAAGGAATTTGATTATGATAATTGTTCTTTAGAAGGTTGTATTTCCTTGTTGCAATCCGTTGTTAATTCTCCTCATGCTTATAGTCAAAATAAAGCTTTTACCAAACATATCGTTGATGCCTTGATGCAATCTTATGATGAAAAACTTAATTTGGAAGTTTCTATACCTAGAAAACTTAATGATGAGTGGGAACCTACTATAAAGATTAAAATTAAAGATCATGAGTGTTTTGCTTTGTGTGATTTGGGTGCTAGTGTTTCCACGATTCCGAAAACTTTATGTGATATTCTAGGTTTCCATGATCTTGATGATTGCTCTTTAAATTTGCACCTTGCAGATTCCACCATTAAAAAGCCAATGGGAAGGATCAATGATGTTCTCATTGTTGCAAATAGAAATTTGGTGCCCGTAGATTTTATCGTTCTTGATATAGATTGCAATCTTTCTTGCCCTATTATTCTTGGTAGACCTTTCCTTAGAATGATTGACACGATTATTGATATGAAGGAAGGGAATATTAGATTCTAATTTCCATTAAGGAAAGGCATGGAGCACTTTCCAAGAAATAAAGTTAAATTACCTTATGAATCTATCATGCGGGCTACTTATGAATTGAGTGCCAAAGATGGCACTACTTAGATCTATCTTCACTTTTATGCCTAGCTAGGGGCGTTAAACGATAGCGCTAGTTGGGAGGCAACCCAATTTTATTTGTGTTTTTTGTTTTTGTTTGTATTTAGTAATAATTTTGCATATACCTTCTGTTTAGATGTGTTTTTATGTTTTAATTAGTTTTTGTGCCAAGTGGAACCTATAGGATAACCTATGGTGATAGTTAATTTGATTCTGCTGAAAAACAGAAACTTTGCATGCACGAAATTAGTTTTGTTAAATCGTAGAAACGTGCTTTTGCATTTATTATTTTTTCTGATGATCAATAGATAAATTTACCAGGACTTCCTATTTTGGTAGGATTTTTAGAGTTCCAGAAGTTTGCGTTAGTTATAGATTGCTACAGACTGTTCTGTTTTTGACAGATTCTGCTTTTCGTGTGTTGTGTGCTTATTTTGAAGCATCTATGGCTAGTATTAAGTGGTATGAACCATAGAGAACATGGAATACAGTAGGTTTAACACCAAAATAAATAAATAATGAGTTAATTACAGTACCTTATGTGGTGGTTTGTTTTCTTTCACTAACGGAGCTTATGAGATTTCCTGTTGAGTTTTGTGTTCTGAAGTTTTCAAGTTTTGGGTAAAGATTTGATGGACTATGGAATAAGGAGTGGCAAAAGCCTAAGCTTGGGGATGCCCATGGCACCCCAAGATATTCAAGAGTAGCCAAAAGCCTAAGCTTGGGGATGCCCCGGTAAGGCATCCCCTCTTTTGTCTTCGTTCATTAGTAACTTTACTTGGAGCTATATTTTTATTCGCCACATGATATGTGTTTTGCTTGGAACATCGTGTATGATATTAGTATTTGATTTTTAGTTTACCACAATCATCCTTGCTGTACACACCTTTTGGGAGAAGCCTACTTGATTGAAATTTATTAGAATATGCTATGTGCTTCACTTATATCTTTTGAGCTAGATAGTTTTTGCTCTAGTGCTTCACTTATATCTTTTAGAGCACGGTGGTGGCTTAATTTTGTAGAAATTGCTAGTCTCTCATGCTTCACTTATATTATTTTGAGAGTCTTTAAGAACAGCATGGTATTTGCTATGGTTATAAAATTGGTCCTAGAATGGTAGGCATCCAAGTTGGGTATAATAAAAACTATCATAGGAAGTGAATTGGATGCTATGATCAATTTGATACTTGATAATTGTTTTGAGATATGGAGGTAGTGATATTAAAGTAATGCTAGTTGGGTGATTATGAATTTAAAGAATGCTTCTTTTGAAGTTAGCAAGTCCCGTAGCATGCACGTATGGTTAAAGTTGTGTAACAAATTTGAAACATGAAGTGTACTTGGATTGTGCATCCTTATGAGTGGCGGTCGGGGACGAGTGATGGTTTTTTCCTACCAATCCATCCCTCTAGGAGCATGCACGTAGTACTTGGTTTTTGATGACTTCTAAATTTTTTCAATAAGTATATGAGTTCTTTTGACTAATGTTGAGTCCATGGATTATACGCACTTTTACCTTTCCACCATTGCTAGCCTCTTCGGTACCGTGCATTGCCCTTTCTCACCTTGAGAGTTGGTGCAAACTTCGCCAGTGCATCCAAACCCCGTGATACGATACTCTCTATCACACATAAACCTCCTTATATCTTCCTCAAAACAGCCACCATACCTACCTATTATTGAAGGAAATATGCCCTAGAGGCAATAATAAAGTTATTATTTATTTCCTCATATCATGATAAATGTTTATTATTCATGCTAGAATTGTATTACCCGGAAACATGATACATGTGTGAATACATAGACAAACATAATGTCACTAGTGTGCCTCTACTTGACTAGCTCATTAATCAAAGATGGTTATGTTTCCTAACCATAGACATGTGTTGTCATTTGATTAACGGGATCACATCATTAGGAGAATGATGTGATTGACTTGACCCATTCCGTTAGCCTAGCACTTGATCGTTTAGTATGTTGCTATTGCTTTCTTCATGACTTATACAAAGTTCCTACAACTATGAGATTATGCAACTCCCGTTTACTGGAGGAACACTTTGTGTGCTACCAAACGTCACAACGTAACTGGGTGATTATAAAGGAGCTCTACAGGTGTCTCCGAAGGTACATGTTGAGTTGGCGTATTTCGAGATTAGGTTTTGTCACTCCGATTGTCGGAGAGGTATCTCTGGGCCCTCTCGGTAATGCACATCACAATAAGCCTTGCAAGCAATGTAGCTAATGAGTTAGTTACAGAATGATGCATTACGTAACGAGTAAAGAGACTTGCCGGTAACGAGATTGAACTAGGTATTGGATACCGACGATCGAATCTCGGGCAAGTAACATACCGATGACAAAGGGAACAACGTATGTTGTTATGCGGTTTGACCGATAAAGATCTTCGTAGAATATGTAGGAGCGAATATGAGCATCCAGGTTCCGCTATTGGTTATTGACCGGAAACAGTTCTAGGTCATGTCTACATAGTTCTCGAACCCGTAGGGTCCGCACACTTAACGTTACGATGACAGCTTTATTACGAGTTTATAAGTTTTGATGTACCAAAGGTTGTTCCGAGTCCCGTATGTGATCACGGACATGACGAGGAGTCTCGAAATGGTCGAGACATAAAGATTGATATATTGGACGACTATATTCGGACACCAGAAGTGTTCCGGGTGATTTCGGAGAAAACCGGAGTGCCGGAGGGGTTACCGGAACCCCCCGGGGAAGTATTGGGCCTTAGTGGGCCTGAGGGGAGAGAGAGGGCAGCAGCCCAGGAGGTGGCGCGCCCCTCCCATGGGGAGTCCGAATTGGACTAGGGGAGGGGGGCGCGGCCCCTCTTTCCCTCTCCCTCTCCCTCTCTTTCCTTCCCCCTTCCTCGTTCCTAGTTGGACTAGGAAAGGGGAGTCCTACTCCCACTAGGAGGAGGACTCCCCCCTCCTTGGCGCGCCCCTAGGGCCGGCCGGCCTCCCCCCTTGCTCCTTTATATACGGGGGCAGGGGGGCACCTCTAGACACACAAGTTGATCTTCGTGATCGTTCCTTAGCCGTGTGCGGTGCCCCCTCCACCATATTCCACCTCGGTCATATCGTTGCGGTCCTTAGGCGAAGCCCTGCGTCGGTAGAACATCATCATCGTCACCACGCCGTCATGCTGACGGAACTCATCCCCGACACCCTGCTGGATCGGAGTCTGGGGATCGTCATCGAGCTGAACGTGTGCTGAACTCGGAGGTGCCGTACGTTCGGTACTCGGATCGGTCGAATCGTGAAGACGTACGACTACATCAACCGCGTTGTCATAACACTTACAGTTACGGTCTACGAGGGTACGTAGATAACACTCTCCCCTCTCGTTGCTATGCATCACCATGATCTTGCGTGTCCGTAGGAATTTTTTTGAAATTACTATGTTCCCCAACAATTATGGCATTTCCATAGCCATTCCGAGATATATTGCCATGCAACTTTCCACCGTTCCGTTTATCATCATGACACGCATTACTTTTGTCATATTGCCATTGCATGATCATGTAGTTGACATCGTATTTGTGGCAAAGCCACCATGCATATTTTGTCATACATGTCACTCTTGATTCATTGCACCATCCCGGTACACCGCCGGAGGCATTCATATAGAGTCATATCTTGTTCTAGTTTCGAGTTGTAATTCATGTGTTGTAATTAATAAAAGTGTGATGATCATCACTATTAGAGCATTGTCCCCAAGAAAAAAAGAAGAAAGGCCAAAAGAAAAAAAAGAAGAAAAAGAAGAAAAAGAAAAAAAATAAAAAAAATAAAAAAATAAAAATAAAAATAAAAAGGGGCAATGTTACTATCTCCTTTTCCACACTTGTGCTTCAAAGTAGCACCATTTTCTTCATATAGCGAGTCTCATTTATTGTGCTTCAAAGTAGCACCATGTTCTTCATATAGTGAGTCTCATATGTTGTCACTTTCATATACTAGTGGGAATCTTTCATTATAGAACTTGGCTTGTATATTCCTACGATGGGCTTCCTCAAATGCCCTAGGTCTTCGTGAGCAAGCAAGTTGGATGCACACCCACTAGTTTCTTTTGTTGAGCATTCATTTATAGCTCTAGTGCATCCGTTGCATGGCAATCCCTACTCCTCATGTTGACATCAATTGATGGGCATCTCCATAGCCCGTTGATTATCCTCGTCAATGTGAGACTTTCTCTTTTTTTGTCTTCTCCACACAATCCCCATCATCATATTCTATTCCACCCATAGTGCTATATCCATGGCTCACGCTCATGTATTGCGTGAAAGTTGAAAAAGTTTGAGATTATTTAGGTACGAAACAATTGCTTGGCTTGTTATCGGGGGTGTAGAATTTGGGAACATTTTTGTGTGACGAAAATGAAGCATAGCCTAACTATATGATTTTGTAGGGATGAACTTTCTTTAGCCATGTTATTTTGAGAAGACATGATTTCTTTGATTAGTATGCTTAACGTATTACTCTTTTATTTTGAATCATTTGGATCTGAATATTCATGCCACAATAAAGAAAATTACATTGAGAATTATGCTAGGTAGCATTCCACATCAAAAATTCTGTTTTTGTCATTTACCTACTCGAGGACGAGCAGGAATTAAGCTTGGGGATGCTTGATACGTCTCCAACGTATCTATAATTTTTGATTGTTCCATGCTATTATATTACCCCTTTTGGATGTTTATGGGCTTTATTTTACACATTTATACCATTTTTGGGACTAACCTACTAACCGGAGGCCTAGCCTGTATTGCTGTTTTTTTTTGCCTATTTCATTATTTCGAAGAAAAGGAATATCAAATGGAGTCCAAACGGAATGAAACCTTCGGGAGCGTGATTTTTGGAACGAACGTGATCCAGAGGACTTGGAGTGCAAGTCAAGAAGCGATCGAGGCGGCCAGGAGATAGGAGGGCGCGCCCCCTATCTTGTGGGCCCCTCGGGCAGCCACCGACGTACTTCTTTCTCCTATATATACCCACGTACCCCGAAAACATCCAGGGAGCCAACGAAAAACAATTTCCACCGCCGTAACCTTCTGTATCCGCGAGATCCCATCTTGGAGCCTTCACCGGCGCTCTGTCGGAGGGGGAATCGACCATGGAGGGCTTCTACATCAACACCATAGCCCCTCCGGTGAGTTGTGAGTAGTTTACCACAGACCTTCGGGTCCATAGTTATTAGCTAGATGGCTTCTTCTCTCTTTTTGGATCTCAATACCATGTCCCCCCCTCTCTTGTGGAGATCTATTTGATGTAACTCTTTTTGCGGTGTGTTTGTCGAGATCCGATGAATTGTGGATTTATGATCAAGTTTATCTATGAGGAATATTTGAATCTCCTCTGATTTCTTTTATGTATGATTGATTTATCTTTGCAAGTCTCTTCGAATTATCAGTTTGGTTTGGCCTACTAGATTGATCTTTCTTGCCATGGGAGAAGTGCTTAGCTTTGGGTTCAATCTTGCGGTGTCCTTACCCAGTGATAGCAGGGGTTGCAAGGCACGTATTGTAATGTTGCCATCAAGGATAAAAAGATGGGGTTTATATCATATTGCTTGAGTTTTTCCCTCTACATCATGTCATCTTTCTTAATGCGTTACTCTGTTCTTATGAACTTAATACTCTAGATGCATGCTGGATAGCGGTCGATGTGTGGAGTAATAGTAGTAGATGCAGGCAGGAGTCGGTCTACTTGTCACGGACGTGATGCCTATTGTCGGTGTCAAAACCGACGGATCTCAGGTAGGGGGTCCCAAATTGTGCGTCTAGGCGGATGGTAACAGGAGACAAGGGACACGATGTTTTTACCCAGTTCGGGCCCTCTCGATGGAGGTAAAACCCTACTCCTGCTTGATTGATATTGATGATATGGGTAGTACAAGAGTGGATCTACCACGAGATCAAGGAGGCTAAACCCTAGAAGCTAGCCTATGGTATGATTGTTGTTCTTCTGTCCTATGGACTAAAACCCTCCGGTTTATATAGACATCAGAGAGGGATAGGGTTACACAGAGTCGGTTACAATGGTAGGAGATCTACATATCCGTATCGCCAAGCTTGCCTTCCACGCCAAGGAAAGTCCCATCCGGACACGGGACGAAGTCTTCAATCTTGTATCTTCATAGTCTTGGAGTCCGGACGATGATGATAGTTCCGCTATCCGGACACCCCCTAGTCCGGGACTCCCTCAGTAGCCCCTGAACCAGGCTTCAATGACGACGAGTCCGGCGCGCATATTGTCTTCGGCATTGCAAGGCGGGTTCCTCCTCCAAATAATTTATAGAAGATTGTGAACACCAGGATAGTGTCCGGCTCTGCAAAATAAATTCCACATAGCACCGTAGAGAGAATAATATTTACACAAGTTCAATCTGCTGACGTATTTTGTGGCATGACGTCACACCACAACCAAGCTTTTACTCGAATCATTTTGATTATACCACCTCAGCGTGTTTAGCGAAGCGGTTTCTTTGGCACGTCTTGTCGAAGCAGAGATCGTGTTCCCCTTATTCCGGGATTCCCATCAATACGGACGTGGGTAACCCAACCGCGCCATTGATTGCGGCGCTTGGGAGATAAGCGAGTTTCACCAGGCCGGTGGGGACGCATAGTTTCGTCCGCCCATATATAAGGGGATAAGGATCCACCTTTTTACCTACGCCTTCTTCCTCCTTTGCTTATCCATCTCCGTGCACTCGAGCTCCAGCGCCCAAGTCCGCACATCTCACCTCGACCTTCTCCAGCCATGTCCGTACTGGGAGGCAAGTGGATGGCCTCCTCCATTACGGAGGGGCACATCAAGAAGCTGCGCAGCGCCGGATATCTGTCCAGCGACATCGCGCACCGGCTCCCCGATGAGGGGCAGCTCATCCCCATCCCCAGGCCCCATGAGAGGGTGGTATTCCTTCCCCATTTCCTCCGCGGACTGGGCTTCCCACTCCACCCCTTTGTCCAGGGGCTCATGTTCTACTACGGCCTGGATTTTCACGATCTGGCCCCAAATTTCATCCTCAATATCTCGGCATTTATCGTCGTGTGCGAGGCTTTCCTCTGCATCCATCCCCACTTCGGCTTGTGGCTAAAGACCTTCAATGTCAAGCCGAAGGTTGTGAAGGGCAGCCAAGCGGAGTGCGGAGGCGCCATGGTGGGCAAAATGCCCAACGTCACTTGGCTCGAGGGCGCCTTCGTGGAATCCATCAAAGGGTGGCAATCGGAGTGGTTCTACATCACCGAGCCGCGTGACCCTGAATGGGCAGCGGCCCCCGAATTCAGATCTGGCATCCCCATGCAGCTCACCTCCTGGAAAGAGAAGGGCCTGCTATGGGGTAGTTCGGAAGAGTTGACCGGACTCCAGTCCTGTCTCTAAACCCTGGTGAACAAGAAGCTCAAGCTTGTCAACGTGATCCAGGTCATGCTCGTCCGTCGGATTCTCCCCTGCCAACAACGGGACTTCAGTTTGTGGGAGTTTGATCCGGCACAGCACCAGACCTTGAGTGGGCTCTTCGATACTACATACAAAGATGCCCGGAGGGTGCTGTTCAAGGGCGCCGAAGCTCCCGCATCCGCTACCGAAGATCGCGGATTCAGCTCGCAGCGTCCGGCTGGCGAGGTAAGCCATATTATCCTTTATGGGACACTTGCTTTTCATGTTTTGACTTTATGCGGGATCTAAACTCCCAATACCTTTAACAGGCCTGGCAGGCGATGTCCGCACAGGTTAACTGTCCGGCTCCCCTTCCAGAAGACCCAGCGGATGCCCGTTTGGCAGGGCTACTGGTCCCGGCACTTTACGTAGTGCCGGAGAAGAAAGCCAAGAAGAAGGCCACGGGAACCCGAAGGAGTTCCCGGTGTCAGGTGGTATCGGACTCATCGTTCGATGACTCTGAGGCGGACTCCTCCCACGAGGACGATGAGGAGAAGAAAGAGGCCTCTCCCCCAGCGGGGGGAGAGAAGAAGAGGAAGGCCTCCCCAACGAGGGAGGCCGAAGGGTCCAAGAAGGGAAGGACCCTTCCCCCGGACTGTTCCGCCAACGTCAGCGATGGCGACGAGGAGTGGCCCTCAAGGGCCAAGCCCCTGGCGAGATCGTAAGTATCCGGACTCCTAAATGATTTATAATTTTTCTTTTTGTCGCATGGTGTCTTTCTAATGCCGCATGCAACCCTGTAGTCCGCCCAAGGACGATCTTCCCGCTTCGTCGAGCGGGTCTTTGGGCACGTCGGATATGGATTCTCTTCCGACCGCCTCCACCCCCCGTGATGCTGACGACGCCGAGGTGGGGTCCCTGGAAGGGACCCACCAGGAGGAGGAGGCCCCGGGGGTGCCACAGGGCAACCTCCCGGACTTTGTACCGGACTCCGCACTGGAACCTGTAGTGGTTCCGGAGTCCGACGGGCGGCCCCTTCGTAAGAAGGGCAAGACTGTGACACCGGCGGCCTCCGTCCAACCGGAGGCGCCGGACAACTTGCTGGAGGCGCTCAATGGCGCTTCCATCGAAGAAGAACACCACACTGTCATGAGTGCGGTGATTCAAAAGGTTCAGCTCGCCAAGAGCGGGCTGACCGAAGCCTGCAGCAGCCTTCTAACAGGCTTTGAGGTAAGAATTTTAAGATATGTAATATAATACCGCATAGACAGTAGCCCCTGATGCTCAGCTCGGTGTTCGGAAACAAAAGCCGGACTGAGGATCTAAAAAGATATACGCAGGAGTCTTAAAAAATATGTCCATATGGGAATGCAGGCTGCGTTGCTGACCTCTGCCGCACTGACTGCGGAGGTCAATACCTTGAAGCAGAGCCTCGAGCGGTCCGAGAGCGAGCTCGGCCGTGCCAAGAAGAAGCTCGAGGACAAGGAAGGTGAGTAACACCGTATTAAAGTTGTACCTTACAGAAAAGGATTTGGTTGCAAGAGAAATAACAAGGATAACGTGGGTACTCCAGGGGCCACGAACGAGGTGGCAACCCTGAAGGAGGCGGTGTCCATGGCCGAACGCAATGCGGCCACGGAACAAGCCGAGCGAGAGAAGCAGGAGGCGCGGGTGGAGGAGGTACAACAAGAGCTCCAGGCTCTCGTGGAAAAGCACGAGAGTTTGGAGCGTGACTCGAAGACTCGAGAGTCCGAGCTTGCATCGGCTCTTGAGAGTGCCAAAGCCGCTAAGGCCGATACCCACAAGGCCCTCTAGGAAATCAAGGATTTGAAGAAAATAGCGGCAGGTAAGGCATTCTTCATGCAAAGCAAGCATGTTAAAGTGAATTACCTGTTACTTACCCGAATTCGGAGCTCTCTAGGAGCGTTCGCAGATCTGCCCCGCAGCGTGTCCGATGCTGCCGCTTTCTACAGAGCCGAGGAGGGGAGCTCGACGGAGAAGGTATTCTGGTCTCAGTATGCTGAGGCCGGACATCCGGTGCCCCTTAGCGACCAGCTGAAGCAGCTGGTCGAGCTCCACAAGGTGGCTGAACAGGCCATGAAGGGCCTTATAGTTCGCCTATGGCCCAAAGAGGCCATGCCTGGGAGCTACTTCGGCCTGGTGCGACGGCTGGTGGATGCGTGTCCCTGGGTTGAAGTCGTCAAGCACTCTGCCTGCATTGAAGGTGCCCGTCGGGCCCTTGCCCGTGCTAAAGTGCACTGGGGCAGGATGGATGCTGAGAAGCTTGTGACAGACGCGCCGCCGCCGGGCAAGGAGTATCGCACACCCGAGATGTATTACAAGGGTGTCCTGAAGGGTGCCCGCATTATTGCGGGTGAGTGCTCCAAAGATGTAATATTTGATTAGACTTGCATTTTGTTATCCATTTGCGCCGAAAACTTTGTTCGTATGCGCTAAGCAACGCTTATTGATTTAAAATATTACCTTCTGTGCGGCCGTTTATCAAATCTGAGAGATGGCAAGTCGTCGGCTTCAGCCCCCATGCCACGAGTGCTGGGGTGTTCAGGATAAACTTGAGCGCTCTTGTTCCCATTTTTGGCTCCATCTAGGGAGGCGCTCAACACAACGAACAAGGCAACCGCACTTATAGTGCTTGAACACTCTCACTTAGCCATAGAATTCTATAATTTTAAATTTCGACGAAGCCCCTAGTGTTCGGAAGGCCGAATTCGGGGCGCTATCCACGCCTGGGCCGGACAACGCCGGTTCCTCGCTCTAAGCGGCATAAGTCTTTAGGGACTCGAAAAAACCTCTCGAACAGCGACCGGCTCTCGCCTCATCATGACGGTCAGTTTTAGCTTTCTCCACTGAGGTGCTCGCCCAGCTCAACTGGGGCACAATCGCAGTGGTTCTCCTAGTGCTACCTTAGCCGATATACCGG
This sequence comes from Triticum aestivum, assembly GCF_018294505.1. NCBI lineage: Eukaryota > Viridiplantae > Streptophyta > Magnoliopsida > Poales > Poaceae > Triticum > Triticum aestivum. Next base: position 229,511,252 of record NC_057798.1, read on the forward strand.
AACATAAGGCACCAAAACATGGGAGCCAGGCAAACCCAACTATTGACCCAAGACATGATTCGGAGCCGATGCATATAGTCCTATAAGTTCGGGGTGCCGCACTTGTGAAAGTGTTCGCACTTATCTCACCATAATGTGGGGAACTTAAGCCCCTGGTGTATTTAGCCGTACCAAAGTGTACGGATGCAACATGTCATAAATGAACATATGTATAAGAAAGGAATGCAACTATAAGCAAAAAAGGATGCATTGTTTATTCAAAAAATACTGCCTTGAAAGCAGAACGATACAAATAGTGCGATAAGCAAGGGGTGGAACTATTTAGCATGTCCCCCTCTAGGGGTAGGTTGCGGAATGGTGTATAAAACAGGTATAATGCTCATAATGGAGACCACATGGATACTCGTCGTAGATTTTCTCCTTCCCTGGCTGTTGCATCGTGAGTTCGGCAGGTCTGCTGCCGGACATGGCCTCTGGTAAATGGAGTCCTGTGGATAAGAAAAAAAAGGAAAAAAAGATGACACACTTGGGAGCCCCTGGTGTGGTTGAGCCGCACTCTGGGCCTGTTGTGGTCATGCCCCTCCCCCTATGCCCATGGTATCTCCAGAGCGTAATGATGTACACGAAGTACCAGTCTTGCAATTTTGCCAGGGCTGGGGTTGGGGCCGCATTGCTACGCGTGCTCGGAACGTGCCAGGTGGTCTTGTTGTAGGTTACTTCGGGCGCGTTTAGTAGTGTCCGGTCGCTTAACGGCCGGACTCGAGAATTGCCTTAAGAGGCTGCTCTGTACTTCTGCCGTGAGAGCCGCTGTATGTTCCTCCGTCCGGAGGGAGCGTTCAGTGTTTCCGTTGACCGTGATGACTCCTCGAGGGCCTGTCATCTTGAGCTTGAGGTATGCGTAGTGCGGAACCGCGTTGAACTTTGCAAATGTGGTCCGTCCGAGCAGAGCATGATAGCCGCTGCGGAACGGAACTATGTCGAAGATTAACTCCTCGCTTCGGAAGTTATCCGGGGATCCGAAGACCACTTCCAGTGTAACTGAGCCTGTACAATTGGCCTCTACACCTGGTATGACGCCTTTGAAGGTCATCTTTGTTGGTTTAATCCTTGAGGGGTCTATGCCCATATTTCGCACTGTATCCTGGTAAAGCAGGTTCAGGGTGCTGCCGCCGTCCATCAGGACTCTAGTGAGGTGAAACCCATCGACGATTGGGTCTAGGACCAATGCGGCGAACCCGCCATGGCGGATGCTGGTGGGGTGGTCCCTTCGATCAAAAGTGATCGGGCAAGAGGACCATGGATTGAACTTTGGGGCGACCGGCTCCATCGCGTATACGTCCCTGAGTTCACGCTTCCGCTCCCTTTTGGGTATGTGGGTTGCGTATATCATGTTCACCGTCCGCACTTGTGGGGGGAAACCCTTCTGTCCTCTATTGTTCGGCGGCCGGGTCTCTTCCTCGTCATTGCTAAGCAGCCCCTTGTCATTGTTTTCAGCGATTAACTTGCCTGCCTGCTTGAATACCCAACAATCCCTGTTGGTGTGATTAGCTGGCTTTTCGGGGGTGCCGTGTATCTGGCAAGAGCGGTCGAGTATTCGGTCCAAATTGGACGGACCCGGAGTAGTTCTTTTGAATGCCTTTTTCCGCTGACCGGGTTTGGAGCCTCTGAATCCGGCATTGACTGTCGTATCCTCAGTGTTATCGCCGTTAACGTGGCGTTTGTTCTTGTTGCGATGCAACCTGCCATTGTGGTCCTTGGTATCCAGACTGCCAGAATTTTTGCTGAGGTTGTTACTGCGGGCTAGCCAGCTATCCTCTCCCGCGCAGAAGCAGGTCATGAGTGATGTGAGGGCTGCCATGGATTTCGGCTTTTCCTGTCCTAGGTACCGGGCAAGCCACTCGTCGCGGATGTTATGTTTGAAGGCTGCGAGGGCCTCTACATTCGGACAGTCGACGATTTGATTTTTCTTTGTTAAGAACCGTGTCCAGAATTGTCTGGCCGATTCGTCTGGCTGCTGAATTATGTGGCTTAATTCATCGGCGTCTGGTGGTCGCACATATGTGCCCTGGAAGTTGTCAAGGAATGCAGCTTCCAGGTCTTCCCAACATCCAATTGATTCTGCTGGCAAGCTGTTAAGCCAATGCCGAGCTGGTCCTTTAAGCTTGAGTGGGAGATATTTGATGGCGTGAAGATCGTTACTGCGGGCCATGTGGATATGAAGGAGATAGTCTTCGATCCAAACCGCGGGGTCTGTTGTGCCATCGTAGGATTCAATGTTCATGGGTTTGAACCCTTCGGGGATTTGATGATCCATTACTTCATCTGTGAAGCATAGTGGGTGTGCGGCGCCTCTATATTGGGCTATATCACGACGTAGCTCAAGCGAGTTTTGTCTACTGTGTTCGGCCCGGCCGGAGTTGCTGTATCTGGTGCGACGGTCGTCGTCACGCATCGTGGGGCGCCCACGTGATCCGTAGATCGATCTTGATTGTCTTGCCTTATCCTCCAATATATCTCGTAAGTCCGAAGCGTTCCCCTGTGGCTTTTTGCTTTTAGAGCGATGCCGGGGTACGGTTCTAGTGGAGGGCCTAGAGGCCTCTCTATCGCGGCCACGAGGTGGTCGGTCAGCCGTATTGTGCGCTGGTGATGCAGGTTTATATGCCTCCTCCTCTAATCGGGGGAGCAGCTTGCGTTTGGGGTAGCTTTTGGAGGGGCATTCGAGTTCATGCTCTTCGGCCGCAAGGACTTCAGTCCATCTGCCGGCTAGCAGACCTTGATCAGCTCTAAGCTGTTGCTGCTTTTTCTTGAGGCTGTTTGTCGTGGCCATAAGCCTGCGTTTAAAACGCTCTTGTTCGACGGGATCCTCAGGCACGACGAATTCATCGTCGTCGAGGCTTGCCTCATCTCCGGAGGGAGGTATGTAATTGTCATCCTCTACCTCTTCGTCTACCGCTCTCTCATGAGGGCTGGCTTCTCCGTCCTCCTGTGCTGAATCTTGCTGGAGGGGGTTGTCTTCGGCACTGTCTGGGGTGTTATTATCTCCGGGGCCGGAATCTCCATTCTTGCTGTGGCAGGATTTAGAGCGGCGCCGCTGAAGCCGGCGCTTAGGCTGTTTATTGGAGGGATCTTCCTCCGCTGTTCCATCGCCATTCCCATCCTTTGGGATGTCCACCATGTATATGTCGTATGACGAGGTGGCTTTCCAGTGCCCAATAGGCACTGGTTCTTGGTCGTCTCCGGCATCGTCGTCCATACCGTTGATGTCTTCGGAGTCGAAGTCTAGCATGTCGGTTAGATCGTCGACAGTGGCTACTAAGTGGGTGGTGGGTGGGCTTTGAATTTCTTCGTCGTCCGCATCCCAACCATCCTGACCGTGATCCGGCCAGGGTTCTCCTGATAACGAGAGATACTTTAGCGAATTCAGGATGTCGCCAAAAGGTGAGTGCTGAAAGATGTCCGCAACGGTGAACTCCAAGATCGGCGCCCAACCGGATTCGATTGGTAGGGGCGCAAGGGGTTCGGAGTCCGGCGAGGAGTCCGGCACCTCGGAGTCACGAGCTTCACAAGGGACAAGGTCAGTATTCGGCTCCATCGCCGTAGAGGTTGCAGCCCCCGAGGCGGTGTCTAGCCACCCGTCCTCGATCTACGTAGCCGGCTCTGAATTGAGGGTCGGAGCGGACTCGTATGCGGCCTCCAGGGCACTGTCCGGCAGCAGAGCTAAATCATGCCCATCGTGATAGTGCGGCGCGCTCGGCTATGGCTCGAATCCATCGAAGATCAAGTCTCCGTGAATGTCAGCCGTGAAGTTCAGACTTCCAAATCTGACCTGACGGCCAGGGCCGTAGCTTTCGATCTGCTCCAGATGGCCAAGCGAATTGGCCCGCAGTGCAAAGCCGCCGAATACAAAGATCTGTCCGGGGAGAAAAGTCTCACCCTGGACTGCGTTGTTGTTGTTGATGATTGAAGGAGCCATCGAGCCTATTGGTGACGACACAGAGGAACTCTCAATGAAAGCACCAATGTCGGTGTCAAAACCGGCGGATCTCGGGTAGGGGGTCCCGAACTGTGTGTCTAGGCGGATGGTAACAGGAGACAAGGGACCCGATGTTTTTACCTAGGTTCGGGCCCTCTCGATGGAGGTAAAACCCTACTCCTGCTTGATTGATATTGATGATATGGGTAGTACAAGAGTGGATCTACCACGAGATCAAGGAGGCTAAACCCTAGAAGCTAGCCTATGGTATGATTGTTGTTCTTCTGTCCTATGGACTAAGACCCTCCGGTTTATATAGACACCGGAGAGGGCTAGGGTTACACAAAGTCGGTTACAATGGTAGGAGATCTACATATCCGTATCGCCAAGCTTGCCTTCCACGCCAAGGAAAGTCCCATCCGGACACGGGACGAAGTCTTCAATCTTGTATCTTCATAGTCTTGGAGTCCGGCCGATGATGATAGTTCGGCTATCCGGACACCCCCTAGTCCGGGACTCCCTCACCTATATACATGATCATGCCTAGATAATCTCATAATTATTCGCTTTTCTATCAATTGCTCGACAGTAATTTGTTCACCCACCATAATACTTATGTTATCTTGAGAGAAGCCAGTAGTGAAACCTATGGCTCCCGGGTCTATCTTTTATCATATAAGCTTTCAATCTACTTTTATTTGCATCTTTACTTTTCCTATCTATATTATAAAATACCAAAAATATATTTATCTTATCATACTATCTCTATCAGATCTCACTTTCTCAAGTGGCCGTGAAGGAATTGACAACCCCTTTATTGTGTTGGTTGCGAGTTCTTTGTTTGTTTGTGTAGGTGCGTGGGACTTCTGAGGAGCCTCCTACTGGATTGATGTTGGGATCTACGGTAGGGTGCGTCGACTGAAAATTAAATTTTTTCCTACGCGCAGAACATCCAGGAACATGTTACGGGAGATGGATCACAGTTCGTTACCACTAGACGCGCAGTGCCGTGCAGCGGAAGTAGAGTTGAGGCAGCACGTCCGTGTGGATCGTCTCCTCCTCGTCCGATCTCCCTCGAACAGCCGGTCGTCCGATCCCACGTACAATTTCGCTGGAGCGGGGCAAGTGCACCGCCTCTAACGGTATCCGTGTGTGCAGGAGGAACATCGTGCGGCGGACTGCTAGGTCCGATCACACAACCGGTGGCGAGTGGAGGTGGCTATTTGCAATACATGCAAACCCTAGTTGCAGCGCCAAAGCGATCAACCACCTGAGTGTGCCGCACCTCCACTTTATATAGGTGTCCATCGCAGGCTCAACACTTGGGCCTCGCACAGACCCTAAAGCCCACAAGTCTACTCGGCCACAATCCGAATACAGCTCGGATCAATCCCGACCAGTGTCTTCGGATCCGTCCTAGTAGGTTCCTTCCCTTAAGCACGCGACCCCTTAGGTTCAAGTTGGCTTGGTCGCAGTTCGGATCACCTCCGGCCTGCACGGTTGGTAGCGGCCTCTAGCAAGGCATGCCGACCACCAAGCAGACTATGAAGCTGGTTAGGTGTAACGCCCCGGTTTCGATGCGCCAGGTGTCTGCCAGTTATTCGCCGTCGTTGCCATGTCATTTGCTTGCGGGTTGCACTTTTCCATGTCATCATATGCATTTCATATCATGTCGTCATGTGCATCGCATTTGCATACATGTTCGTCTCATGCATCCGAGCATTTTCCCCGTTGTCCGTTTTGCAATCCGGCACTCCTATGTCCTCCGGCGTCCCCCTTTTTGTCTCTTGTTGTGAGTGGCTGTTAAACTTTCTCGGAATGGACCGAGTCTTGCCAAGCGGCCTTGGTATAGCACTGGTAGAACGCCTGTCAAGTTTCGTGCCATTTGGAGGTCGTTTGATACTCCAACGGTTAACCGGGTAACCGCGAAGGCCTCTTTTGTGTGCAGCCCAACACCCCTTCCAAAGTGGCCCAAAACCCAGCAAACTCTCCTCCATGCTCTCGGTCGTTCGATCACGATCGTGTGGGCGAAAACCGATCCCCATTTGGACACTCCTAGCTCCCTCTATCTATAAATATGGGCACCCTCCGAAATTCGCGCAGATGAAACCCTAAAAACTTCCCCTCTCTGCGCCGGACGTGTCCGCCCGCCGCCGGACATGCATCCGCCGCCGCCCGCGCCCAATCGGGGCTCGACACCTGTCGCCGCCGCCTCCCACCTCCCGCGGCCCACCGGGGCCCGGATCTAGCCCGCCTGGGCCCGGACGTCGCCGCCGCTCGCCCGCCGCGGCCCAGACCTCCCGCGCGGCCGCCCGAGCCTCTGCGCCGCCGGCCTGCGCCTGCCCCGCCGCCGGCGCCGGCCTGGGCCGCCGGCGCCGACCTCCGCCGCTGCCAGCCCCGCGCGGCCCCACTCCGCCTTCGCCGCCGGCGCCTCCCTGCGCCTCGCCGACCCCGCGTCATCGCCGGAGACCGCGCCCGCCGCCGCCCGCGGAGATCTCCGGCGTGGGCCGCCTCCCTCCGCCGCCTCGTCGCCGGCTCCTCCTCGCCGGAGCGCCTCCTCCCCAACCCAGGCCGCCTCCTTCCTCAACTCCGGTGGCCCGAGCCGGCTATGTGATGTTAGTTTCAGATTCTTATCAGAACATGAACTTCTGTCATTTTTGCCATGATTGATGTGTGCATCTTATGAACTTGAGCCCTACATATGTTTTGAACTATGCCATGCCATCTTTCCAGTGGTGCCATCCATGTATTTTTGTGACTTGTGTAGTGAGTGCATCAAGCTTGTTAAGTAGGGTACTTACTGTTGCTATTTTCCTGACTGATTCTGTTATATTTTGTTGCTATGTAAACCTGCTGCTACAAGTCATTCTATGCATAATCTGGAGATGTTCACTAAGGATGATTTGTTATACATGTTATGATCTATCCATTCATGCCCCTATTTGCATTTATAGCCTGCTGTAGCTTCTTGTAATCTTGCTCCAAAGTTGCTAAATAATGTTGCTGTCAGCCTGTTAACATTAAGTTCAATGTTGCCATGATTGTTGCTAGTGATCCATGCACCCTATGAACTTGTTCTTGCCATGCTTAGCTTCTTAAACATGTCTTCTTACTGCTGGTTGCCTTTCCATGCTATGTATTGCTCTGTGGTGAGTGGTTCAAGCTCACCAACATGCCTACTTATTAATGTTCCTGCCATGTTTGAATCTGTCATATAACTTGCCATGTTTACATGGGTGCCATCATTTTTTTGATCCTTTTTGGCTCATGGTCAGTAAGGGACTTTTGTTCTATGTAATTAGTGGAGTCATGCCATGCCTTTGTTTGCCATGTTAATTTCCTGTAGCATGTTGTTTGATAGCTCTAAACATTGCAACCTGATGTTATTTCTGCTAATGACTGAAACTGTTATTATTTGCAATTTTCCATGTCATTTTGAGCATGTTCTAGTGATTTCTGGAGTTAGCTCAATGTTCATGTTTTGTTATGCTTTACCTGTACTTCATGCCCATGCCTTTTGTTATTATATTGTGGTGCTGTAGCATATTGTTTTGATGCTTGCAATATGCCTAGTTGCTGTTATGGACAGATTGTTGCTATAACTTGTATAGTGTGTGTGTGTTGAACCGTTGCTCCGTTTTGAGTGTGCTTTATATGAAACTTGCTTGGTTTTGCATGTAGTTTCATATTATCATGTTGCATCCTTGTTTTGGTGTGTTTGCTTGACGTTTGGGTGCCTTTTGCATCAATGCCATGGTTAACTTGTTTTGCTCATATCTTCTAGGCCGTAGCTCCGAATCTAATGAACTTTATACGTAACTTGACTAGAATTTCATGTAGATCATCTTGGTGCATCTTAACTTGCTGTTTAACAACTTGAACATAATGTTTATTCAGATCTGGACCAATTTCGAAACTTGCATATGAGGACTTACCGGAATTGTTATATGTTGTTCCGGCCTCATTTAAACTTGCCTTGATGTGTTGGTCTTGTATGCATCATCTCTTGCCATGAGTAGCTTCATGTAGCCTTGTCATGCATCATGCTTGTTGTGCATCATGTCTTGTCTATGTGTGGTGTGTTTACCATGTTGTGTGCTTCTTGTCGATAGTTCCTGTTTCGTTGCGATCGTGAGGATTCGTTCGTCTACGCTTGGATCGTCTTCGTGGCTTCATCTTCTTCATGGACTCGTTCTTCTTCCTTGCGGGATTTCAGGCAAGATGACCGCTACCCTAGATCTCACTGCTATCATTGCTATGCTAGTTGCTTCGTTCTATCGCTATGCTGCGTTACCTATCTTTTGCTCCTCAAGCCTCCTAAATTGCCATGAACCTCTAACCTTTGACACCCTTCCTAGCAAACCATTTCTTGGCTATGTTACCGCTTTGCTCAGCCCCTCTTATAGCGTTGTTAGTTGGAGGTGAAGTTTGAAGATTGCTCCATGGTGGACAGGATTTTTGTTGGGATATCACAATATCTCTTATATTATTAATGCATCTATATATTTGGTAAAGGGTGGAAGGCTCGGCCTTATGCCTGGTGTTTTGTTCCACTCTTGCCGCCCTAGTTTCCGTCATACCGGTGTTATGTTCCCGGATTTTGCGTTCCTTACGCGGTCGGGTGATTTATGGGACCCCCTTGACAGTTCGCTTTGAATAAAACTCCTCCAGCAAGGCCCAACCTTGGTTTTACCATTTGCCTCACCACCACCTACATTTCCCTTGGGAGTAATTAACCCGAGGGTCATCTTTATTATAGCCCCCCCGGGCCAGTGCTTATCTAAGCGTTGGTCCAAACTAGAGCACCGGGTGGGACCATCCCTTGGCAACTTGGGTTACGTCGGTACCTGTACGCTTAGCTTATCCGGTGTTGCCCTGAGAACGAGATATGTGCAGCTCCTATCGGGATTGTCGGCGCATCGGGCGATCTTGCTGGTCTTGTTTTACCATTGTCGAAATGTCTTGTAAACCGGGATTCCGAGTTTGATCGGGTCTTCCTGGGAGAAGGAATATCCTTCGTTGATCGCGAGAGCTTATCATGGGCTAAGTTGGGACACCCCTACAGGGTATAAACTTTCGAGAACCGTGCCCGCGGTTATGTGGCAGATGGGAATTTGTTAATGTCCGGTTGTAGATAACTTGACACCAGATTCGAATTAAGTTGCATCAACCGTGTGTGTAGCCGTGATGGTCTCTTCTCGGCGGAGTCCGGGAAGTGAACACGGTCTTTGGGTTATGTTTGACGTAAGTAGGAGTTCAGGATCACTTCTTGATCATTGCTAGTTGACGACCGTTCCTTTGTTTCTCTTCTCGCTCTCATTTGCGTATGTTAGCCACCAAATCATGCTTAGTCACTGCTGCAACCTCACCACTTTACCCCTTCCTTTCCCATTAAGCTTTGCTAGTCTTGATACCCATGGTAATGGGATTGCTGAGTCCTCGTGGCTCACAGATTACTACAACAACAGTTGCAGGTACATGTTTATACGATGATCTTGACGCGAGAGCGATGTTTGCTTGTTTGGAGTTCTTCTTCTGCTTCTTCTTCGATCAGGGGATAGGTTCCAGGTCGGCAACCTGGGCTAGCAGGGTGGATGTCGTTTGAGTTTCCGTTTGTGTTTCATCCGTAGTCGGATGGTGCTCTTATGTAAGATGATGTTGTATTCGTGTGGTATTGTATGCCTTATGTACGTATCCCCATCTATTATGTAATGTTGATGTAATGATATCCACTTTGCAAAAGCATTTCAATATGCGGGTCTATCCTTGGTGGGACCTTCGAGTTCCTTTTGGATAGGGTCGCATATTGGGCGTGACAAGTTGGTATCAGAGCCTCGACCGACCCTAGGAGCCCCCTTGATTGATCGTGTAGTTTGGTCGTTGTTGAGTCTAGAAGAAAACAGATTTTCGAGTCTAGTTATATCGGAGAGTAGGAATTCTTTTTACTCCTCAGCCCCTTCGTCGCTCTGGTAAGGAATCTTGACGTAGGTGTTTTGAACTACTTCTCTTCTCCTTCAAATTTTTCTTTAGGATCACGCAGTTGGTTTTCCGATCGTTGGTTCTTAGCTCTTTTCATCCGGTGCATCTCTTGTCAAGTTGACTCGAGCCTCTTCTTCTTTGCCAAGTTCAATCCTCAGTTGTTTTCTTTTCCTACCCGCCCACCCTTTTTCTCCTTGGAACCGGAGTCCGTAATCGAGTATCCATCCTACTCGTGCAAAGTCTTTGCTTTCTTTCCTCAATGATTTCAACCGGTTTTTTCTCTTCAAGATATTCGTCGGTTTCCCCTTCCAAGTTGCCTTTGTTTTTCCCGCCCTCCCACCCTTTTTCTTCCCGGAGTCTGACTCTCTCTCGACCATCTATTTCATTCGCTCGGAGCCTCTTCAGTCTTCCCTCAATTATTTCAACCGGTGAATTCTCGTCTCGTTCGTCATTCTTCATCCCTTTCTTTTTCCGGTGGATTCAATTCAAGTTTTTTTTCGGGTTGATCACATTCTTTCCCTCGGCTTAAGTGTTCTCCTTGCTCGTTCGCCTCTCGCCAGTTCTCCTTCCGGAGTGCTCAAGACATCTCAGGAGATCCGTCTATGTTCCAATTAATTCGAGGGTGTCACCTCATTCAAATATTCAATTGTTCCGGTGCATCTTCTATCTGTTCAACATCCCTTTCCAACGGTGTTATCTTTTCAGTGGGCCCTAACCCACAGGTCTTTTCCCAGGATCTTACCTGACTCTTCTGATTTCTCGGAGCTATTCTCAAATCCTTTTCAAAGTTTGACGTAAGTATGAATTTCATCAGTCAGTTGCTTTTCCAAGATCGATTTCAAATCATTTCATTGTTGGCTCAACCTCTTCGCTTTTCATTCTCCCGGAGTATCTCAGTAATTTTGGTGGTGTTTCTCGTCATCATTTGAAGATTGAAGAAGAGTTTTCTCTAAATATTGTCCGTTCTCTCGAAGTTTTGTGGTTCCTCTCGAATTATTCCATTTGTCAGTTATTCTTCTCATCCATCCGGAGTATTTCAGGAGTTGTTTTCCCATTTCTTTTCAACGGAGGCCATCATTCCAGTTATTGTTCTCTATTTATCCCGGTGCTTCATTCAAATGTTCTTTAATCAGCTCGAGTTCTTCCTGTTCTTTTGCATCTAAATCCCCTCTAGCATATTTTTTCTCCTAATTTTTCCCGGTGATGCTTTCTCTTTCATCAGTCATTTACGAATTCTGACGGTGGATCATTCAAGATTCTTTTTCCTTGATTATCATTTTAATCTACTCGTTCTTTTCAATCCTACCGGTGGTTCATGAAGACCTTCTCAAGTTTGTGATATGTCACTTCTCAATTCTTTTTCAAGAAGAATAAGTAGTATGCAAAAGTCCATTGCTTGTCATCAATTTAATTTGATGAAGGATAAGCATACAATAAATCTTATTCTTATTTCCTCAAGGTGATTAATTCCATCCTTCGGAGTTTGTTCTTGATGAATAAATTCTAGTTCCGAGTGTTTTTTCATCTTTTCTTTTCCGGAGTCCAAATTTCCTCGGCCATTTCGTCAGAACCTCCATCTAAATCACCGCAAGGCTCATCTTATTCTTTTCCTTCATTTTATCTCGTCATCCTTTTGTCACCGGAGTTCTTCATGATTTAATTCATTCTTTCAAGAGTTCATCAAGATTTTGTTGGAGAAATTCAAGTATCCTTCTTCTTGCATCTCGAAGTGCAATTAAATCTCCGTATTGTTTTGAAGTGGAGTTTTGCATTTCTTCGTTCTTCTAAGCTATCCAAGCATTTCCGTTTGTGGCCACTTATCACGTTATGATCTTGAGATGTTACCTATAAGACCACAACAAGCTTATTCTTTCTTTGTTGATTTTCTCAACAACTTCATTCAATCTTTCCTTCTAAGTTCTTTTCATTCAATTATTTCAATTCCTCCGGAGGCATTGCATTGGTCATCTCGTCAAGTGCCATCTCTTTGGGTGAAGTTCATGTTCTATTCTTTCCATGTTCAGTCAGAGTTCTGCCTAAATTCTTTCAGTCTTATTCGTGCCTTATCTCGTTCTAACCGGACTGGTTTCATAGTCTATCTGATTCCGTGAGCTTTCAATTCTCGTCATTCTCGTCGTTCCTCTCTTCTTCTCGAGTGCTCTCTATTCTTTGATTCTTCTCTTGAATTCTTGTTTCACCTCATCCCTTTCCCTTCCGTCTCGGTCCTAAGATCTCGGGACGAGATCTCTTGTTAGTGGAGGAGTGTTGTAACGCCCCGGTTTCGATGCGCCAGGTGTCTGCCAGTTATTCGCCGTCGTTGCCATGTCATTTGCTTGCATGTTGCACTTTTCCATGTCATCATATGCATTTCATATCATGTCGTCATGTGCATCACATTTGCTTACATGTTCGTCTCATGCATCCGAGCATTTTCCCTGTTGTCCGTTTTGCAATCCAGCAGTCCTATGTCCTCCGGCGTCCCCCTTTTTGTCTCTTGTTGTGAGTAGCTGTTAAACTTTCTCGGAATGGACCGAGTCTTGCCAAGCGGCCTTGGTATAGCACCGGTAGACCGCCTGTCAAGTTTCGTGCCATTTGGAGGTCGTTTGATACTCCAACGGTTAACCGGGTAACCGCGAAGGCCTCTTTTGTGTGCAGCCCAACACCCCTTCCAAAGTGGCCCAAAACCCAGCAAACTCTCCTCCACGCTCTCGGTCGTTCGATCACGATCGTGTGGGCGAAAACCGCTCCCCATTTGGACACTCCTAGCTCCCTCTATATATAAATATGGGCACCCCCCGAAATTCACGCAGATGAAACCCTAAAAACTTCCCCTCTCTGCGCCGGACGTGTCCGCCCGCCGCCGGACACGCATCCGCCGCCGCCCGCGCCCAGTCGGGGCTCGACACCTGTCGCCGCCGCCTCCCACCTCCCGCGGCCCACCGGGGCCCGGATCTGGCCCGCCCGGGCCCGGACGTCGCCGCCGCTCGCCCGCCGCGACCCAGACCTCCCGCGCGGCCGCCCGAGCCTCTGCGCCGCCGGCCTGCGCCTGCCCCGCCGCCGGCGCTGGCCTGGGCCGCCGGCGCCGACCTCCGCCGCCGCCAGCCCCGCGCGGCCCCGCTCCGCCTTCGTCGCCGGCGCCTTCCCGCGCCTCACCGGCCCCGCGTCCTTGCCGGAGACCGCGCCCGCCGCCGCCCGCGGAGATCTCCTGCGCCGGCCGCCTCCCTCCGCCGCCTCGTCGCCGGCTCCTCCTCACCGGAGCGCCTCCTCCCCCAACCCAGGCCGCCCCCTTCCTCAACTCCGGTGGCCCGAGCCGGCCAACCTCGGGATCCGTGCCCAGATCCAGATCCGTTTTCGGAGGTTGACCCCGTTTATTTCCCTAAGTCCCCGAATATTTTGCATAATCATGCCATGTTCATCGCATCGTAACTTGCTGCACACTGCTCCATTTCGTGCGTGTAATATGTCAAATTGTTCTCCTCAACGAGTACTTCATTTAATTCCATTGCATCATTTCCATTTGAGCTCATCTTGATGCACGAAATGCTGTTGGAAGAGGGCTATGTGATATTAGTTTCAGATTCTTATCAGAACATGCACTTTTGTCATTTTTGCCATGATTGATGTGTGCATCTTATGAACTTGAGCCCTACTTATGTTTTGAACTATGCCATGCCATCTTTCCAGTGGTGCCATCCATGTATTTTTGTGACTTGTGTAGTGAGTGCATCAAGCTTGTTAAGTAGGGTACTTACTGTTGTTGTTTTCCTGACTGATTCTGTTATATTTTGTTGCTATGTAAACCTGCTGCTACAAGTCATTCTATGCATAATCTGGAGATGTTCACTAAGGATGATTTGTTATACATGTTATGATCTATCCATTCATGCCCCTGTTTGCATTTATAGCCTGCTGTAGCTTCTTGTAATCTTGCTCCAAAGTTGCTAAATAATGTTGCTGTCAGCCTGTTAACATTAAGTTCAATGTTGCCATGATTGTTGCTAGTGATCCATGCACCCTATGAACTTGTTCTTGCCATGCTTAGCTTCTTAAACATGTCTTCTTACTGCTGGTTGCCTTTCCATGCCATGTATTGCTCTGTGGTGAGTGGTTCAAGCTCACCAACATGCCTACTTATTAATGTTCCTGGCATGTTTGAATCTGTCATATAACTTGCCATGTTTACATGGGTGCCATCATTTTTTTGATCCTTTTTGGCTCATGGTCAGTAAGGGACTTTTATTCTATGTAATTAGTGGAGTCATGCCATGCCTTTGTTTGCCATGTTAAGTTCCTGTAGCATGTTGTTTGATAGCTCTAAACATTGCAACCTGATGTTATTTCTGCTAATGACTGAAACTGTTATTATTTGCAATCTTTCCATGTCATTTTGAGCATGTTCTAGTGATTTCTGGAGTTAGCTCAGTGTTCATGTTTTGTTATGCTTTACCTGTACTTAATGCCCATGCCTTTTGTTATTATGTTGTGGTGCTGTAGCATATTGTTTTGATGCTTGCAATATGCCTAGTTGCTGTTATGGACAGATTGTTGCTATAACTTGTATAGTGTGTGTGTGTTGAACCGTTGCTCCGTTTTGAGTGTCCTTTATATGAAACTTGCTTGGTTTTGCATGTAGTTTCATATTATCATGTTGCATCCTTGTTTTGATGTGTTTGCTTGATGTTTGGGTGCCTTTTGCATCAATTCCATGGTTAACTTGTTTTGCTCATATCTTCTAGGTTGTAGCTCCGAATCTAATGAACTTTATATGTAACTTGACTAGAATTTTGTGTAGATCATCTTGGTGCATCTTAACTTGCTGTTTAACAACTTGAACATAATGTTTATTCATATCTGGACCAATTTCGGAACTTGCATATGAGGACTTACCGGAATGGTTATATGTTGTTCCGGCCTCATTTAAACTTGCCTTGATGTGTTGGTCTTGTATGCATCATCTCTTGACATGAGTAGCTTCATGTAGCCTTGTCATACATCATGCTTGTTGTGCATCATGTCTTGTCTATGTGTGGTGTGTTTACCATGTTGTGTGCTTCTTCTCGATAGTTCCTGTTTCGTTGCGATCGTGAGGATTCGTTCGTCTACGCTTGGATCGTCTTCGTGGCTTCATCTTCTTCATGGACTAGTTCTTCTTCCTTGCGGGATTTTAGGCAAGATGACCGCTACCCTGGATCTCACTACTATCATTGCTATGCTAGTTGCTTCGTTCTATCGCTATGCTGCGTTACCTATCTTTTGCTCCTCAAGCCTCCTAAATTGCCATGAACCTCTAACCTTTGACACCCTTCCTAGCAAACCATTGCTTGGCTATGTTACCGCTTTGCTCAGCCCCTCTTATAGCGTTGTTAGTTGCAGGTGAAGTTTGAAGATTGCTCCATGGTGGACAGGATTTTTGTTGGGATATCACAATATCTCTTATATTATTAATGCATCTATATATTTGGTAAAGGGTGGAAGGCTCGGCCTTATGCCTGGTGTTTTGTTCCACTCTTGCCGCCCTAGTTTCCGTCATACCGGTGTTATGTTCCCGGATTTTGCGTTCCTTACGCGGTCGGGTGATTTATGGGACCCCCTTGACAGTTCGCTTTGAATAAAACTCCTCCAACAAGGCCCAACCTTGGTTTTACCATTTGCCTAACCACCACCTACATTTCCCTTGGGAGTAATTAACCCGAGGGTCATCTTTATTATAGCCCCCCCAGGCCAGTGCTTGTCTAAGCGTTGGTCCAAACTAGAGCACCGTGCGGGACCATCCCTTGGCAACTTGGGTTACGTCGGTACCTGTACGCTTAGCTTATCCGGTGTTGCCCTGAGAACGAGATATGTGCAGCTCCTATCGGGATTGTCGGCGCATCGGGCGGTCTTGGTGGTCTTGTTTTACCATTGTCGAAATGTCTTGTAAACCGGGATTCCGAGTCTGATCGGGTCTTCCTGGGAGAAGGAATATCCTTCGTTGATCGCGAGAGCTTGTCATGGGCTAAGTTGGGACACCCCTGTAGGGTATAAACTTTCGAGAGCCGTGCCCGCGGTTATGTGGCAGATGGGAATTTGTTAATGTCCGGTTGTAGATAACTTGACACCAGATTCGAATTAAAATGCATCAACCGTGTGTGTAGCCGTGATGGTCTCTTCTCGGCGGAGTCCGGGAAGTGAACATGGTCTTTGGGTTATGTTTGACGTAAGTAGGAGTTCAGGATCACTTCTTGATCATTGCTAGTTGACGACCGTTCCTTTGTTTCTCTTCTCGCTCTCATTTGTGTATGTTAGCCACCAAATCATGCTTAGTCGCTGCTGCAACCTCACCACTTTACCCCTTCCTTTCCCATTAAGCTTTGCTAGTCTTGATACCCATGGTAATGGGATTGCTGAGTCCTCGTGGCTCACAGATTACTACAACAACAGTTGCAGGTACATGTTTATACGATGATCTTGACGCGAGAGCGATGTTTGCTTGTTTGGAGTTCTTCTTCTGCTTCTTCTTTGATCAGGGGATAGGTTCCAGGTCGGCAGCCTGGGCTAGCAGGGTGGATGTCGCTTGAGTTTCTGTTTGTGTTTCATCCGTAGTCGGATGGTGCTCTTATGTAAGATGATGTTGTATTCGTGTGGTATTGTATGCCTTATGTATGTATCCCCATCTATTATGTAATGTTGATGTAATGATACCCACCTTGCAAAAGCGTTTCAATATGCGGGTCTATCCTTGGTGGGACCTTCGAGTTCCTTTTGGATAGGGTCGCATATTGGGCGTGACATTAGGCAAACCTGTACATCATACTTCTGTTCCCTTTGCCACACGATATATGTTGTCGGGCTCAAGGCGAGTCTGTCATCCTTGTGGTAGCCCGACCTCTTTCTCGTTCCAGTGATGCCGACCACTATCCGGATTATCTCATAATCCTTGTCGCATGGCCATGCTTATCCTGGTCGGATCACATGAGGGGCCCAGAGTATATCTCTCCTGTTCGGAGGGGCAAATCCCATCTTGCTCAACCATGTCTCGCATCATGGGACTGGACAAGCCTGAAACCTACCTTTGTAACTACCCAGTTATGGAGTAGCGTTTGGTCGGCCCAAAGCAAGTCTGTCACCATCCCGAGTACATGCGTCAGCTCAGGTCTTAGGACATAGAACGTATGTTGTACTAGAGACTCACAGATGACATATCGCTGCGTCTCATAGTTGGGTCTGTTCGACTCGAACCTTATCTCGACTTGGATCCGACTACGTCGAATCCGACCAGACCTTTCCAAGTCCATATTATCCGGTTAGCATCCAATGCTCCATGTCTAGTGAGACCGAGCCATCGACCGTGTCATATGCTAGTCTAGTCGGCTGCGCGTCCACACAGCCCTTTCGACTAGGGACCTTTTAGGACAGTCATCATACAATGCATAGTCCGACAAACAAGTCACGTACTTGCTGATACACATCATAGATAATGTCACTATCTTTATTCATAAACACATAGGAAATATCATCATACATGATTGCCTCTAGGGCATATCTCCAACAATTGATACCTTGGTTCTCAAAAACTGAGGGAAATACTTACGCTACTATTGCGGCATCACCCTTTCCTCTTCAAGGAAAACCAACGCAAGATCAAGACGTAGCAAGAAGGATTTCTGGCGCTGTTGCCGGGGACGTCCTCGCTCAAGTCAAGACATACCAAGTACCCATCACAAACTCATCTCCCTGGCATTTACATTATTTGCCATTTGCCTCTCATTTTCCTCTCCCCCACTTCACCCTTGCCGTTTTATTTTCCCTGTCTTTCCCAATCTTCTCCTCTCTCTTTCGCTTGCCTTTTTCTGTTTGCTTGTGTGTTGGATTACTTGTTGCCATGGCGCAAGATAATACCAAATTGTGTGATTTCTCTAATACCAATAATAATGATTTCCTTAGTACTCCAATTGCTCCTCTTAATGATGTTGAGTCTTGTGAATTCAATACTGCTTTGCTGAATCTTGTTATGAAAGATCAATTCACCGGCCTTCCTAGCGAAGATGCCGCTACTCATCTAAACAACTTTGTTGATTTGTGTGATATGCAAAAGAAGAAAGATACGGATAATGATATTGTTAAATTAAAGTTATTTCCGTTTTCACTTAGAGATCGTGCTAAAGTTTGGTTTTCGTCTTTGCCTAAAAATAGTGTTGATTCTTGGAAAAAGTGCAAAGATGCTTTTATCTCTAAGTATTTTCTTCCCACTAAGATCATCACTCTTAGGAACGATATTATGAATTTTAAACAACTTGATCATGAGCATGTTGCCCGATCTTGGGAAAGAATGAAATTGATGATTCACAATTGCCCTACTCATGGTTTGAATTTATGGATGATCATACAAAATTTTTATGCCGGTTTGAACTTTGCTTCTAGAAATTTTTTAGATTCAGCCGCGGGAGGCACGTTTATTGAAATCACGTTAGGAGATGCTACAAAACTTCTTGATAATATTATGGCTAATTATTCTCAATGGCACACCAAAAGATCTTCTAGTAAAAAAGTGCATGCTATAGAAGAAATCAATATTTTGAGTGGAAAGATGGATGAACTTATGAAGTTGTTTGCTACTAAGAATACTCCTCTTGATCCCAATGATATGCCTTTGTCTACTTTTATTGAGAATAATAATGAATCTATGGATGTGAATTTTGTAGGTAGGAATAGTTTTGGAAACATGCTTATAGAGGAAACTTCCCTAGTAATTTCTCTAATAATTATGGAAATTCCTAAAATAATTATTATGGTAATTTTAATAAGATGCCCTCTGATTTTGAGAATAGTGTGAAAGAATTTATGATTTCTCAAAATAATTTTAATGCTTTGCTTGAAGAAAAGTTGCTCAAAGTTGATGATTTGGCTAGGAACGTTGATAGACTCTCGCTTGATGTTGATTCCCTTAAACTTAGATCTACCCCTCCTAAGCATGATATCAACGAGTCTCTCAAAGCCATGAGAATTTCCGTTGATGAGTGCAAGGAAAGAACCGCTAGATTGCGGTCTAAGAAAGATTGCTTTGTAAAGGCGTGTTCTTCTAGTTTCCGTGAAAATAATGATGAAGATCTTAAAGTTATTGATGTGTCCCCTATTAGATCTTTGTTTTGCAATATGAATCTTAATAACAATGGGACTGGAGATGAGTCAACTTTAGTTAGAAGGCGTCCCAATAATTCGGATTTTTTAGATCTTGATGCTAAATTTGGTAAAAGTGGGATTGGAGAGGTCATGACCTTAAATAGCATTGAACCCACTATCTCAGATTTCAAGGAATTTGATTATGATAATTGTTCTTTAGAAGGTTGTATTTCCTTGTTGCAATCCGTTGTTAATTCTCCTCATGCATATAGTCATAATAAAGCTTTTACCAAACATATCATTGATGCCTTGATGCAATCTTATGATAAAAACTTAATTTGGAAGTTTCTATACCTAGAAAACTTAATGATGACTGGGAACCTACTATAAAGATTAAAATTAAAGATCATGAGTGTTTTGCTTTGTGTGATTTGGGTGCTAGTGTTTACACGATTCCGAAAACATTATGTGATATTCTAGGTTTCCATGATCTTGATGATTGCTCTTTAAATTTGCACCTTGCGGATTCCACCATTAAAAATGCAATGGGAAGGATCAATGATGTTCTCATTGTTACAATATAAATATGGTGCCCGTAGATTTTATTGTAGATTGCAATCTTTCTTGCCCTATTATTCTTGGTAGACCTTTCCTTAGAACGATTGGCGCGATTATTGATATGAAGGAAGGGAATATTAGATTCCAATTTCCATTAAGGAAAGGCATGGAGCACTTTCCAAGAAAGAAAATTAAATTACCTTATGAATCTATCATGCGGGCTGCTTATGAATTGAGTGCCAAAGATGGCACTACTTAGATCTATCTTCGCTTTTATGCCTAGCTAGGGGCGTTAAACTATAGCGCTAGTTGGGAGGCAACCCAATTTTATTTGTGTTTTTTGTTTTTGTTTCTGTTTAGTAATAAATTTTGCATCTACCTTCTGTTTAGATGTGTTTTTATGTTTTAGTTAGTGTTTGTGCCAAGTAGAACCTATAGGATAACCTATGGTGATAGTTAATTTGATTCTGCTGAAAAACAGAAATTTTGCACACACGAAATTAGTTTTGTTAAATCAGAGAAACGTGCTTTTGCATTGATTCATTTTTCTGCTGATCAATAGACAAATTTCCCAGGACTTCATAATTTGGTAGGGTTTTTAGAGTACCAGAATTTTGCGTTAGTTACAGATTGATACAGACTGTTCTATTTTTGACAGATTCTGCTTTTCGTGTGTTGTTTGCTTATTTTGATGCATCTATGGCTAGTATTAAGTGGTATGAACCATAGAGAACTTGGAATACAGTAGGTTTAACACAAAAATAAATAAATAATGAGTTCATTACAGTACCTTATCTGGTGGTTTTGTTTTCTTTCACTAACGGAGCTTATGAGATTTCTTGTTGAGTTTTGTTTTCTGAAGTTTTCAAGTTTTGGGTAGAAATATGATGGACTATGGAATAAGGAGTGGCAAAATCCTAAGCTTGGGGATGCCCATGACACCACAAGATATTCAAGAGTAGCCAAAATTCTAAGCTTGGGGATGCCCCAGGAAGGCATCCCCTCTTTCGTCTTCGTTCATTGGTAACTTTACTTGGAGCTATATTTTTATTCGCCACATGATATGTGTTTTGCTTGGAGCGTCGTGTATGATATTAGTATTTGATTTTTAGTTTACCACAATCATCCTTGCTGTACACACCTTTTGGGAGAAGCCTACTTGATTGAAATTTATTAGAATATGCTATGTGCTTCACTTATATCTTTTGAGCTAGATAGTCTTTGCTCTAGTGCTTCACTTATATCTTTTAGAGCACGGTGGTGGATTAATTTTGTAGAAATTGCTAGTCTCTCATGCTTCACTTATATTATTTTGAGAGTATTTTAGAACATCATGGTATTTGCTATGGTTATAAAATTGGTCCTAGAATGGTAGGCATCCAAGTTGGGTATAATAAAAACTATCATAGGAAGTGAATTGGATGCTATGATCAATTTGATACTTGATAATTGTTTTGAGATATGGAGGTAGTGATATTAAAGTCATGCTAGTTGGGTGATTATGAATTTAAAGAATGCTTGTGTTGAAGTTAGCAAGTCCCGTAGCATGCACGTATGGTTAAAGTTGTGTAACAAATTTGAAACATGAAGTGTACTTGGATTGTGCATCCTTATGAGTGGCGGTCGGGGACAAGCGATATTTTTTGTCCTACCAATCTATCCCTCTAGGAGCATGCGCGTAGGCTTGGTTTTTGATGACTTGTAAATTTTTGCAATAAGTATATGAGTTCTTTTGACTAATGTTGAGTCCATGGATTATACGCACTTTTACCTTTCCACCATTGCTAGCCTCTTCGGTACCGTGCATTGCCCTTTCTCACCTTGAGAGTTGGTGCAAACTTCGCCGGTGCATCCAAACCCCGTGATACGATACTCTCTATCACACATAAACCTCCTTATATCTTGCTCAAAACAGCCACCATACCTACCTATTATGGCATTTCCATAGCCATTCCGAGATATATTGCCATGCGACTTTCCACCATTCTGTTTATCATCATGACACGCATTACTTTTGTCATATTGCCATTGCATGATCATGTAGTTGACATCGTATTTGTGGCAAAGCCACCATGAATAATTTTTCATACATGTCACTCTTGATTCATTGCACCATCCCGGTACACCGCCGGAGGCATTCATATAGAGTCATATCTTGTTCTAGTTTCGAGTTGTTATTCATGTGTTGTAATCAATAAAAGTGTGATGATCATCATTATTAGAGCATTGTCCCCAAGAAAAAAGAAGAAGAAAGGCCAAAAAAAAGGCCAAAAGAAAAAAAAAAGAAAAATAAGAAAAATAAAAAAAATAAGAAAAATAAAAAGGGGCAATGTTACTATCTCTTTTTCCACACTTGTGCTTCAAAGTAGCACCATTTTCTTCATATAGCGAGTCTCATTTATTGTGCTTCAAAGTAGCACCATGTTCTTCATATAGTGAGTCTCATATGTTGTCACTTTCATATACTAGTGGGAATCTTTCATTATAGAACTTGGCTTGTAGATTCCTACGATGGGCTTCCTCAAATGCCCTAGGTCTTCGTGAGCAAGCAAGTTGGATGCACACCCACTAGTTTCTTTTGTTGAGCATTCATTTATAGCTCTAGTGCATCCGTTGCATGGCAATCCCTACTCCTCATGTTGACATCAATTGATGGGCATCTCCATAGCCTGTTGATTATCCTCGTCAATGTGAGACTTTCTCTTTTTTTGTCTTCTCCACACAATCCCCATCATCATATTCTATTCCACCCATAGTGCTATATCCATGGCTCACGCTCATGTATTGCGTGAAAGTTGAAAAAGTTTGAGATTATTTAAGTACAAAACAATTGCTTGGCTTGTCATGGCGGGTGTAGAATTTGCGAACATTTTTGTGTGACGAAAATGAAGCATAGCCTAACTATATGATTTTGTAGGGATGAACTTTCTTTAGCCATGTTATTTTGAGAAGACATGATTGCTTTGATTAGTATGCTTGAAGTATTACTCTTTTATTTTCAATCATTTGGATCTAAACATTCATGCCACAATAAAGAAAATTACATTGAAAATTATGCTAGGTAGCATTCCTCATCAAAAATTCTGTTTTTATCATTTACCTACTCGAGGATGAGCAGGAATTAAGCTTGGGGATGCTTGATACGTCTCCAATGTATGTATAATTTTTGATTGTTTTCTCTTTTTTTGTCTTCTCCACACAATCCCCATCATCATATTCTATTCGACCCATAGTGCTATATCCATGGCTCACGCTCATGTATTGCGTGAAAGTTGAACAAGTTTGAGATTATTTAAGTACGAAACAATTGCTTGGCTTGTCATCGGGGGTGTAGAATTTGGGAACATTTTTGTGTGACGAAAATGAAGCATAGCCTAACTATATGATTTTGTAGGGATGAACTTTCTTTAGCCATGTTATTTTTAGAAGACATGATTTCTTTGATTAGTATGCTTGAAGTATTACTCTTTTATTTTGAATCATTTGGATCTGAACATTCATGCCACAATAAAGAAAATTACATTGAGAATTATGCTAGGTAGCAGTCCACATCAAAAATTCTGTTTTTATCATTTACCTACTCGAGGACGAGCAAGAATTAAGCTTGGGGATGCTTGATACGTCTCCAACGTATCTATAACTTTTGATTGTTTTTCTCTTTTTTTGTCTTCTCCACACAATCCCCATCATCATATTCTATTCCACCCATAGTGCTATATCCATGGCTCACGCTCATGTATTGCGTGAAAGTTGAAAAAGTTTGAGATTATTTAAGTACGAAACAATTGCTTGGCTTGTCATCGGGGGTGTAGAATTTGGGAACATTTTTGTGTGACGAAAATGAAGCATAGCCTAACTATATGATTTTGTAGGGATGAACTTCCTTTAGCCTTGTTATTTTCAGAAGACATGATTGCTTTGATTAGTATGCTCGAAGTATTACTATTTCTTATGTCAATATGAACTTTTATTTTGAATCATTTGGGTCTGAACATTCATGCCACAATAAAGAAAATTACATTGAGAATTATGCTAGGTAGCATTCCACATCAAAAATTCTGTTTTTATCATTTACCTACTCGAGGACGAGCAGGAATTAAGCTTGGCGATGCTTGATACGTCTCCAACGTATCTACAATTTTTGATTGTTCCATGCTATTATATTACCCCTTTTGGATGTTTATGGGCTTTATTTTACACATTTATATCATTTTTGGGACTAACCTACTAACCGGAGGCCCGACCCGTATTGCTGTTTTTTTGCCTATTTCAGTATTTCGAAGAAAAGGAATATCAAACGGAGTCCAAACGGAATGAAACCTTCAGGAGCATGATTTTTGGAACGAAAGTGATCCAGAGGACTTGGAGTGCAAGTCAAGGAGCGATCGAGGCGGCCAGGAGATAGGAGGGCGCGCCCACCCCCTCTGGGGGCGCCCCTTGATACGTCTCCAATGTATCTACTTTTCCAAACACTTTTGCCCTTGTTTTGGACTCTAACTTGCATGATTTGAATGAAACTAACCCGGACTGACGCTGTTTTCAGCAGAACTGCCGTGATGTTATTTTATGTGTAGAAAAGAAAAGTTCTCGGAATGTCTTGAAAATCCACGGAGGCACTTTTTGGAATTAATAAGAATTTTTGGCGAAAGAATCAAGACCAGGGGGCCTAGGGCCTGTCCACGAGACAGGGGGCGCCCCCCCTGTAGGGCACGCCCCCTATCTCGTGGCCCCCCTGGACCTCCACCGACCTCAACTCCAACTCCATATATTCACGTTCGGGGAGAAAAAAATCAGAGAGAAAGTTTCATCGCGTTTTACGACACGGAGCCACCGCCAAGCCCTAATCTCTCTCGGGAGGGCTGATCCGGAGTCCGTTCAGGGCTCCGGAGAGGGGGATTCGTCGCCGTCGTCATCATCAACCATTCTCCATCACCAATTTCATGATGCTCTCCGCCGTGCGTGAGTAATTCCATCATAGGCTTGCTGGACGGTGATGGGTTGGATGAGATTTACCATGTAATCAAGTTAGTTTTGTTAGGGTTTGATCCCTAGTATCCACTATGTTCTGAGATTGATGTTGCTATGACTTTGCTATGCTTTATGCTTGTCACTAGGGCCCGAGTGCCATGATTTCAGATCTGAACCTATTATGTTTTCATGAATATATGTGTGTTCTTGATCCTATCTTGCAAGTATATAGTCACCTATTATGTGTTATGATCCGACAACCCCGAAGTGACAATAATCGGGATACTTCTCGGTGATGACCATAGTTTGAGGAGTTCATGTATTCACTATGTGCTAATGCTTTGTTGCGGTTCTCTATTAAAAGGAGGCCTTAATATCCCTTAGTTTCCGCTAGGACCCCACTTCCATGGGAGGGTAGGACAAAAGATGTCATGCAAGTTCTTTTCCATAAGCACGTGTGACTATTTACGGAATACATGCCTACATTACATTGATGAATTGGAGCTAGTTCTGTGTCACCCTATGTTATAGTTATTACATGAGGAATCGCATCCGGCATAGTTATCCATCACTGATCCATTGCCTACGAGCTTTTCACATATTGTTCTTCGCTTATTTACTTTTCCTTTGCTACTGTTACAACTACTACAAAAACCCAAAAACAATTATTATTACTTTTGCACTGTTACCTTTATTATCATACCACTTTTGCTACTAAATACTTTGCTGCCGATACTAGGTTATCCAGGTGTGGTTGAATTGACAACTCAACTGCTAATACTCAAGAATATTCTTTGGCTCCCCTTGTGTCGAATCAATAAATTTGGGTTGAATACTTTACCCTCGAAAGCTGTTGCGATCCCCTACTCTTGTGGGTTATCAATACTAATTTCTGGCGCCGTTGCCGGGG
Source organism: Triticum aestivum (assembly GCF_018294505.1). Lineage (NCBI taxonomy): Eukaryota > Viridiplantae > Streptophyta > Magnoliopsida > Poales > Poaceae > Triticum > Triticum aestivum. The sequence goes on from NC_057798.1 coordinate 229,536,739, forward strand.
AGCATAGCTCTATTCTCTGAGTCACTTGGGATTTATATCTGTTGATCACTATGAAGAACTTGAAAGACGACCGAACTACTATTTTGCCCTCAACTACGAGGGGAGGTAAGGAACTGCCATCTAGCTCTGCACTAGATTCTCCTTCCATTATTAGTAGGCTTGCGACACCTAAACCTGCTACTGCTATGAATTCTGATATTTCGCATGTTAGTGATGATGCCACTTCTGCTATGCATGATGAAACTACTTCCGTGCGTGATACTACTTTGCCATTAGGTGAATTTCTTGATGAACAACTTGCTAGAGTTAGGGGGAATGAAATTACTGAAGAACCTATTATTGATGATAGTGATGATGAAGGTTCTCCCAATGATTATGTATTACCTGTTGTTCCTAAGGTTTATGTTATGAATGAAGAAGCTGCTAGGGAAATTTTTGCTCGCAATGATAAATATGATCTTAAGAAATTATTAGCTAAATGGAAGCAGCAGTCTCTTAATGCTAGAATGAAACTCGATCCTGCTTTTGCTACTTCACCTATCTGTGTTACTGATAAGGATTATGAATTCTCTGTTGATCCTGAAATTATTACTTTAGTTGAATTTGATCCTTTTGATGGCCTTGAATCTGAAACTGTTGTGGCACATCTTACCAAGTTAAATGATATAGCTACCCTGTTTACTCATGATGAGAAGTCTCGCTATTTATATATCCTTAAGATATTTATGTTCTCATTAAAGGGTGATGCTAAGACTTGGTATAATTCTCTTGCTCCTGGTTGTGTGTGTAGTCCCCAGGATATGATTTATTACTTCTCTGCTAAATATTTCCCTGCTCATAAGAAACAAGCTGCCTTGCGGGAAATATATAATTTTTTGCAAATCAAAGAAGAGAGTCTCCCACAAGCTTGGGGGAGGCTTCTCCGGTTACTTAATGCTTTGCCTGATCATCCTCTTAAGAAAAATGAAATACTTGATATCTTTTATAATGGACTAACCGATGCTTCCAAGGACTACTTGGATAGTTGTGTTGGTTGTGTTTTCAGGGAAAGAACAGTCGACGAAGCTGAAATATTATTGAATAATATGTTGACTAATGAAAATAATTGGACTCTTCCCGAGCCAATTCCTGAAGTAACTCCTGAACCAATTGAGCTAACTCCTGAGCCTATTCCTAAACCCACTCCGAAGAAGAGAGGTGTTTTATTTCTCAGTCCTGAAGATATGCAAGAGGCAAAGAAATCAATGAAAGAAAAAGGTATTAGAGCTGAAGATGTTAAGAATTTACTTCCTATTGAAGAAATACATGGTCTTAATTTACCGCCTGAAGAACCACATTGTCTTGATAACCCGACACAGGTAGTAAAGGTAAATTCTCTCTATAGATATGATAAAGTTGAAATCCCCTCTACCAAATTTCATAGCCCATGATTAGATGAATTTGATGACTTTATGGCTAGACAAGAAAGTTTTAATGCTTATGTTGGTAGAGAGTTAAAGAATAATGCTTTCGAGATAGGACATGTGGGCGATAATATAGCTAGAGTTAAAGATGAACTTCACCGCGTTAGCAAATATGCTTCTATGGTTGCTACTCAAGCTGAGCAAGTACTTAAAGCTCAGAATGATTTGCTTGATGAATTAAATAATAAAAATGACTTTGCTGTTAGAGTGGCTACTAGAACTGGTACAATGACTCAGGAACCTTTGTATCCTGAAGGCAGTGGCGGAGCCAGAACTTTTGCGGAGCCTGGGCAAGTTGAGACTATAATACACCACCAAACTTTCGAATCACAAATCTCCAATAATAATGAAGTGAAAACATAACCATAATGGTCATACAAAATTAATTTTTAAAGTGAGCTAATATATCAATATCCGCTTCATAGACCAAATAAAGTTGAGACATGAAAATAAAAGATACATAACCAACCTTGCACAGAGGCAAACTCACCATGTTGCCAACCAATTAAAGCTATCCATACCATATGTCACCAGATGTGATTGTGCAATTTATTCCACCACGGTCAAAAGCATCTCTCACTTGTTCATTTTTGCCAAAAGAAAAACATAAAATGAATCTTGCATAGAGGCAAACTCGCCATGTTGCCAAAGTCTTAGAAGGCACTACAATATATAAAAAAAGTCGCAATTAAAATAAATTAAGTTATGAGATGTGAATATATTCAAAATCGAAAGCTTGCAAGAATAGAGATGGTCAGAAGGAACAGTGCCGATAGTGCACTAAAGAAAATCACGAGGCAAATGCCCCTTCTAAGAGCTCATTGCGGTAAACTTCCAAATTCAGTATGAGGAAATTTAGCCAAATCTGGTTACATTAGGCCCTTCAATACATATGCTCTTCTTAGTTGGTCTTGAATATTAGGTGTATACTCAAAAATTTGTTTCTTCTTTCATGAATCACGCTCAATCTCATTTGGATTGAAGTCATTGGCAATGTTACGAGGTGGTTGTGCCTCCACTTCTATTTCCGGTTGCACACCATTCACATTTCACATTTTCAATGCTTGCTCGATCTCCTCATATCTGAAATTTAATGGTAAAGTTTGAAGTTAGTTGTTAAACAAGTAAATAATAAATGAGCTACAACAAGTAACAAGTTCATAGTACAAAGCTACTTGCATCAAAGAAATATTGTATTCCGAGTAAGCAACTAGAAAGTAATAAATACTGCATGAATACAAGTTGCCCTCTTCTTATATACTTCGATTTTCTAGTTTCTAGCAGCGAACAAAGACAATTTATCTCTAGTCACGAATTCATGATCGTTCCCAATGAAAAATTCCCTAAATTTAAGATAGGGTTCAACGAACATGACAAACAAATTTCTCCAATACAAATCAGATGTACAAAACAGTTTCTAGTTATTTAGTTCTAGTACAGATTAATTGCCTGAAATAAATACTTATACATGAGAAACATTATATGAGGATCAAAACTTTCGGAGGCCCTGACCTGAAAATAAGCAAAGAGTAATCTGTAATCTGTTTTCTTTTCTCTACTTAGAGAAGTGCAGTGAGATGTGAGCTGGCGCACGAAGATCTCCATCCAATCAATTTTGCAAGAACAAATTATTCAGAGACGAGGGATCCCTAGCTGGCTAACACTAATTCTAATGGAGGATTCTCAGTTTCTTACTGAACGAAGCCGAAGTCGAAGCCACAAATGAGAGGAAGGAGCGGGTTGAGGGACAACCGGACGAGTAGACTTCCTAGTGCGCCTTGCGTCCTTTGGCCGCCGGCCGTGGGTCTAGCCATCTAGGGATTTAGCGCCAGCCGCCAGTCCCAGCGCTCGCCGCTTGTGTGGAAACGACGAGACAATGAGTTTTAGCGATCGAGCCATACATCCCACGTATTCCCTCGCGTGTCTTCCGTATCCGCATGGGCTGCAAACTGCTGTTGGGCTGTGAAAAATATGAGAATCGAAGGCCCAATTGATTTTTGCCCAGGTAAACAAGCTACTGACCATGTTTAGCGCTTCATTAATTTGGATCGATCGCTGTTGTCAAGGCCTAGCGAGCCTGGGCAAGTGCCCAGGGTCGCTGGCGGTGGCTCCGCCACTGCCTGAAGGCCACCCTAAGAGAATCAAGCAAGATTCTCAGAGAAATAATTTAGAGGCGCCTAGTTCTTCTAAAAAGAAGAAGAAGAAAAACGATAGAACTTTGCATGCTTCTAGTGAACCTACTGTAGACACACATGAGAATCCCAATGATATTTATATCTCTGATGCTGAAACACAATCAGGTGATGAACATGAACCTAGTGATAATGTTAATAATAATGTTCATGTAGATGCTCAACCTAGCAAAAACAATGATGTAGAGATTGAACCTGCTGTTGATCTTGATAACCCACAATCAAAGAATCAATGTTATGATAAGAGAGATTTTGTTGCTAGGAAGCACAGTAAAGAAAGAGAACCATGGGTTCAGAAACCCATGCCCTTTCCTCCTAAACCATCCAAGTCAAAGGATGATGAGGATTTTGAGTGCTTTGCTGAAATGATTAGACCTATTTTCTTACGTATGCGCTTAACTGATATGCTGAAAGTAAATCCTTATGCTAAGTATATGAAGGATATCATCACAAATAAAAGAAAGATACCGGAAGCTGAGATTTCCACCATGCTTGCTAATTATACTTTTAAGGGTGGAATACCAAAGAAACTTGGAGATCTGGGTGTACCAACTATACCATGCTCTATTAAAAGAAATTATGTTAGAACTACTTTATGTGATCTTGGAGACGGTGTTAGTGTTATGCCTCTCTCTTTATATCGTAGACTTGAATTGAATAAGTTGACACCTACTGAAATATCTTTGCAAATGGCTGATAAATCAACTGCTATACCTGTCGGTATTTGTGAGGACGTGCCTGTTGTGGTTGCAAATGTTACTATCTTAACGGACTTTGTTATTCTTGATATTCCCGAGGACGATAGTATGTCTATTATCCTTGGTAGACCTTTTCTTAATACTGCAGGGGCTGTTATTGATTGCAACAAAGGCAATGTCACTTTTCATGTTAATGGTAATGAGCATACGGTACACTTTCTAAGGAAACAATCTCAAGTTCATAGCATCAATTCTATTGAAAAAGTTCCAACTATCATTTTTGGAGGTTTTGAATTTCCTCTCCCTACTGTCAAGAAAAAGTATGATATTCTTATTGTTGGGGATTTTCATATCCCTGTTGAGGTAACTTAGTGTTATTCGAAATTTCTCTGGTTCTGTGTTATTCGGAATGAGTTTGTTAACAAGACTTGATCAACCTTGTTAGTGGGTTCATTTTGATGATCACGAGATGGATGAAACTAGAAGGCACAACCTTCTGTACCCTCTTTTTACTTTCTGTTATTTAGAATAAATAAAGCAAAAATAGTATTATCTGTCTGTTTTCTGAATTATCCGTGCATTAAAAAAAGTCCAAAAATAAAAGTGCTCCAAATGCCCTGCAAATTTAGTATGATTTTTTTGGAATATTTGAGTTTTTAGGCACTGAAATCACTGCAGGAGGGGCAAGCATCAGGCCACGAGAGAGGAGGGCGCCCCCCCTATATGGCACACCCCCTGTTTCTTGGGCCCCTGGTGGCCCCCTCCACTTATGCCAGCACCCACACACTTCATCTTCTACCCCATAAAAACCCCATCCAGCTCAAGCATGAGTTCTAGCTCGTTTTGCTGCGATTTTCGATCTCAGCTCAAAGCTCCATTCACAAAACTGCTTTGGGAGATTGTTGCTTGGTATGTGACTCCTCCGTTGGTCAAATTAGTTTTTGTTCTAGTGCTTTATTCATTGCAAATTTTTGCTGCATAGGTGACCATGTTCTTGAGCTTGCATGTTAAATTTATGAGGTCCCAAGCAATTCCAATGCATGATATAGGCTCTAGGCACTTGTAGGAGTAGTTGCTACCAATCTTGTTTAGTTTTATTCACTTTTATGTTAAAGTTACTAAAATTTCAGAAATTTTTCAGAAAAAGAAATATGCTTAGAAGGATGTACCAAGGTGGTTCGTCGGCAAAGAAAGGGCCAAGGATTGCTATACGTGAGCAAGATGTTGAATTGCTGAGGGATGCAAATGTACGAGCTTGTGAGTGGCCATCCGATGATTTTATGGTCGAAGCAGGCTTCAAGGAAGAATTTGACGCGTATGTGCGCAATGCTGAGCTGGAGGACTTCTTACAAGATAAGTGTCCTCAATACTATCAATTGACTGATTCCTTTGTGCGGAGGTTCCAATATATCTGTGTGCGTAATTCTCCTAGTGTCATGTTTGATATTTATGATACATCTTATACCATGGATTTAGAGGATTTCACAACTGCTTGCAAACTCCCGCAGTGGGGTAATATTAATGATCCTCGTAAATCTGAATTTAGAGATTTTATTGCTAGTATTACTGTGGGAGAATCTAGGGACATAGCACAAGCTACCATAGGGAGCATTCATTTTCCTGCTATACATTATTTTGCTCTCTTTATTGGTAGATGCATTAACGGTAAGGACGAAGCATGTCACATGTGTGTCCCTGATCTTTGTGTCCTCAAGAGTGCTGCGTCAGGTTATAAAGGTTATAACTTGGGGGCAATAGTTGCTTGTAGGTTGCAGAATAATAGTAGAAGGGGGATTTACTTGGAGGAATTTATGCAACCGGTGTGGCTAATTTTCTTAATATAGCCCCACGAGAGGGGGATATGATTTTACCTCCTGTTTATTTGGATAAAGAAGCTATGTTCGATCATCATTTTCTTGAGAGGAATGAACAATTCCTCCATTATCGACTAATCTATGACAGGCGCAACGTCGTCACTGTTACTCTTCCTGCCCCCTACCTTTTTGATTATCAGGCAAAAGGAAGATATGTTGTCACCAGGGAAGAAGCAGCTGAATACAAGAGGGGAATGGAGGCAGCTCGCCAACACGCTGCTGCTTAGGAGGCTGTTGTCTCTGCATCTCAGTACAACCCCAGTTTCACTTATGGATATCAGCCAGGCGGTCATTGGTATTAAACCAACTTAGGCCAAAAGCCTAAGCTTGGGGGAGTACGTATTTCTCACCGACTTAACATTCATGTTCACACACTAGTCACCGGTGCTCATACTCTTTCATTGTATTATCCATGCTAGTTTAAATTTCTTTTTCTAGTTTTCTTCTTGTGTGTGTTTGATAAACTTTAAGAAAAACCAAAAAAAATAGTTAGTTTAAATTCTATGCTTGTAGTAGAAATTAAAATGAAAACCCAAAAAGATTTCTAGTTCTTCTTTCTACTTGTTGGGAGCTTTTCCGTGTAAATAGTTTTATTTTCTTTTCTTTCCTTTGGGGGTCGAGAAGACTATATTGAAAATGCTTAGTGGCTCTTATATGCATGCTTGTTTATTTTACTTAGAGCCCATATTACCCTGTCTTCTCTCTTGAGTTGAATGCTTGCAGATTCCAGCTTAGTCCAATGCACGTGCACTCTTATTATTATACACATCGTTCGGTCGTGCAAGTGAAAGGAAATAATGACGATATATGATGGACTTATTGGGATGAGAAAAGCTGGTATGAACTCGACCTCTCTTATTTTTGTAAATATGATGAGTTCATCGTTCCCGAGTCAGCTATTATGAAGTAAACATATTTGCAATGACATTTAGAGATTATAGCTTCTTGTTCCATGCCTGATTAGCTATGAGTTATAATGGTTTACCTTGCGTGCCAACATGCTATTAGAATGATTATGATGTGGTATGATGGGATGGTATCCTCCTTTAAATGAATTGAGTGACTCGACTTGGCACATGTTCACGCATGTAGTTGAATCAAATCAAAATAGCCTACATAATATTTATGTTCATGGTGGATTATATCCTACTCATGCTTGCATTCAGTGTGAATTAATTTTAATGCATGTTTATGACTGTTGTCGCTCTCTCAGTTGGTCGCTTCCCAGTATTTTGCTAGCCTTCACCTGTACTAAGCGGGAATACTGCTTGTGCATCCAAACTCCTTAAACCCCAAAGTTGTTCCATATGAGTCCACCATACCTTCCTATATGCGGTATTTACCTGCCGTTCCAAGTAAATTTGTATGTGCCAAACTCTAAACCTTCAAATGAAATTCTGTTTTGTATGCTTGAGCAGCTCATGTTACAACTAGGGCTGCCTATATCTTCCATGCTAGGTGGGTTATTCTCAAGAGGAGTGGACTCCGCTCCTCATTCATGAGAAAGGGCCGGTAACCGGGATGCCCAGTCCCATGATCCAAAAAGATCAAAGCAAATCAAAATAATTAAACAAAACTCCCCCAGGGCTGTTGTATGTTGGAGGCACTCGTTGTTTCGAGCAAGCCGTGGATTGATGCTTGTTGGTGGTTGGGGGAGTATAAACCTTTACCATTCTGTTTGGGAACTGCCTATAATGCATTTAGTATGGAAGATACAGCCATCTCATAGTTGTTGTGATGACAACGAAAGTATGCCTCTCAAAATGTTATTCAATCTCTATTTTAAAATCGAGCTCTGGCACCTCTACAAATCCATGCTTCCCTCTGCGAAGGGCCTATCTATTTACTTTTATGTTGAGTCATCACCCTTCTTATTAAAAAGCACCCGCTGGAGAGCACACTGTCATTTGCATTCATTATTATTGGTTTATATTGGGTATGACTTGACTGGATCTCTTTTACCATGAATTACAATGTTTAGTCAGTCCTTGATCTTTAAAGGTGCTCTGCATTTATGTTTTGCGGTCTCAGAAAGGGCTAGCGAGATACCATTTTGTTATATCATGTTATGATTATTTTGAGAAAGTGTTGTCATTCGAGTTTTATTATTATGGCTCGCTAGCTGATTATGCTATTGATATGAGTAATTGTGAGACCTATGTGTTATTGTTAGTATGGTTAGTTCATAATATTTGCTGAAACTTGAATGCTGGCTTTTCATGTTACAACAACAAGAGCAACAGAGTTTGTAAAAGTTTTACTTTATCACTTTCAGTTTATCAACTGAATTGCTTGAGGACAAGCAAAGGTTTAAGCTTGGGGGAGTTGATACGTCTCCAACGTATCTACTTTTCCAAACACTTTTGCCCTTGTTTTGGACTCTAACTTGCATGATTTGAATGAAACTAACCCGGACTGACGCTGTTTTCAGCAGAACTGCAATGGTGTTGTTTTAAGTGTAGAAAAGAAAAGTTCTCGAATGTCCTTAAAATCCACGGAGGCACTTTTTGGAATTAATAAGAAGTTTTGGCGAAAGAATCAAGACCAGGGGGCCCAGGGCCTGTCCACGAGACAGGGGGCGCGCGCCCCCTGTAGGGCGCGCCCCCTATCTCGTGGGCCCCCTGGACCTCCACCGACCTCAACTCCAACTCCATATATTCACGTTCGGGGAGAAAAAAATCAGAGAGAAAGTTTCATCGCGTTTTACGACACGGAGCCGCCGCCAAGCCCTAATCTCTCTCAGGAGGGCTGATCTGGAGTCCGTTCGGGGCTCTGGAGAGGGGGATTCGTCACCGTCGTCATCATCAACCATCCTCCATCACCAATTTCATGATGCTCACCGCCGTGCGTGAGTAATTCCATGGTAGGCTTGCTGGACGATGATGGGTTGGATGAGATTTACCATGTAATCAAGTTAGTTTTGTTAGGGTTTGATCCCTAGTATCCACTATGTTCTGAGATTGATGTTGCTATGACTTTGCTATGCTTAATGCTTGTCACTAGGGCCCGAGTCCCGTGATTTCAGATCTGAACCTATTATGTTTTCATGAATATATGTGTGTTCTTGATCCTATCTTGCAAGTCTATAGTCACCTATTATGTGTTATGATCCGACAACCCCGAAGTGACAATAATCGGGATACTTCTCGGTGATGACCGTAGTTTGAGGAGTTCATGTATTCACTATGTGCTAATGCTTTGTTCCGGTTCTCTATTAAAAGGAGGCCTTAATATCCCTTAGTTTCCGCTAGGACCCTGCTTCCACGGGAGGGTAGGACAAAAGATGTCATGCAAGTTCTTTTCCATAAGCACGTGTGACTATTTACGGAATACATGCCTACATTACATTGATGAATTGGAGCTAGTTCTGTGTCACCCTATGTTATAGCTATTACATGAGGAATCGCATCCGGCATAATTATCCATCACTGATCCATTGCCTACGAGCTTTTCACATATTGTTCTTCGCTTATTAACTTTTCCTTTGCTACTGTTACAACTACTACAAAACCCAAAAACAATTATTATTACTTTTGCACTGTTACCTTTATTATCATACCACTTTTGCTACTAAATACTTTGCTATAGATACTAAGTTATCCAGGTGTGGTTGAATTGACAACTCAACTGCTAATACTCAAGAATATTCTTTGGCTCCCCTTGTGTCGAATCAGTAAATTTGGGTTGAATACTTTACCCTCGAAAGCTGTTGCGATCCCCTACACTTGTGGGTTATCACCCCTGTCTCGTGGACCCCTCGGGCAGCCACCGACGTACTTCTTCCTCCTATATATACCCACGTACCCCAAAAACATCCAGCGAGCCAACGAAAAACAATTTCCACCGCTGTAACCTTCTGTATCCGCGAGATCCCATCTTGGAGCCTTCGTCGGCGCTCCGCTGGAGGGGGAATCGACCATGGAGGGCTTCTACATCAACACCATAGCCCCTCCGATGAGTTGTGAGTAGTTTACCACAGACCTTCGGGTCCATAGTTATTAGCTAGATGGCTTCTTCTCTCTTTTTGGATCTCAATACCATGTTCCCCCCCTCTCTTGTGGAGATCTATTTGATGTAACTCTTTTTGCGGTGTGTTTGTCGAGATCCAATGAATTGTGGGTTTATGATCAAGTTTATCTATGAGAAATATTTGAATCTCCTCTGAATTCTTTTATGTATGATTGAGTTATCTTTGCAAGTCTCTTCGAATTATCAGTTTGGTTTGGCCTACTAGATTGATCTTTCTTGCCATGGGAGAAGTGCTTAGCTTTGGGTTCAATCTTGCGGTGTCCTTACCCAGTGATAGCAGGGGTTGCAAGGCACGTATTGTATTGTCGCCATCGAGGATAAAAAGATGGGGTTTATATCATATTGCTTGAGTTTATCCCTTTACATCATGTCATCTTTCTTAATGCGTTACTCTGTTCTTATGAACTTAATACTCTAGATGCCTGCTGGATAGCGGTCGATGTATGGAGTAATAGTAGTAGATGTAGGCAGGAGTCGGTCTACTTGTCACGGACGTGATGCCTATATACATGATCATGCCTAGATAATCTCATAATTATTCACTTTTCTATGAATTGCTCGACAGTAATTTGTTCACCCACCGTAATACTTATGCTATCTTGAGAGAAGCCACTAGTGAAACCTATGGCTCCCGGGTCTATCTTTTATCATATAAGCTTTCATTCTACTTTTATTTGCATCTTTGCTTTTCCTATCTATATTATAAAATACCAAAAATATATTTATCTTATCATACTATCTCTATCAAATCTCACTTTTGCAAGTGGCCGTGAAGGGATTGACAACCCCTTTATTGCGTTGGTTGTGAGTTGTTTGTTTGTTTGTGTAGGTGCGTGGGACTTCTGAGGAGCCTCCTACTGGATTGATACCTTGGTTCTCAAAAACTGAGGGAAATACTTACGCTACTATTGCTGCATCACCCTTTCCTCTTCAAGGAAAACCAACGCAAGCTCAAGACGTAGCACTTACCGAAGGATGATTGCTATGATAATTGCTATGATCCCTTTGATTCGTTTGAAATATCCCTTTTTGATGAAATTGATGCTTGCTATGCTTGTGTCCATGATGCCAATATGAATGATGCTTATGGAGATGAACTTGCTGTTGCTATTGCACCCACGCATGATAGCCCAATTATCTTTTTGAATTCTCCCAACTACACTATATCAAAGAAGTTTGCACTTATTAAGGATTATATTGATGGGTTGAATTTTACTACTACACATGATGATTTTGATGAATATAATATGCATGTGCGTGCTGCTCCTACTTGCAATTATTAAGAGAGAGGAACTACATCTCCGCATCTCTATGTTTCCAATACGATAAAATTGCAAGAAACTATTTATACTATGCATTGGCCTTTACTTTGTGTGCTTGAATTGTTCTTTTATGCAATGCCGATGCATAGGAAGGGAGTTAGACTTTGTTGTTGCATGATATATGTTACTTTGTGCTCATTACTAAATTACAAATCATTGTTAATTAAAGTTGGCTTTGATATACCTTGGGACCTGGGTGGATCCATTATTTGAGCACTATATGCCTAGCTTAATGGCTTTAAAGAAAGCACTACCAGGGAGACAGTCCGGAAGTTTTAGAGATTCGTTTATTTATGTTGAGTGCTTTTGAAAAGTTTAAAGACAAAAAATTAAAGTGGGGAACCTAAAACTTTTCAAAAAGAAAAGTGAAAGTGAGAAAGACAAACACCGTTGAAGTCCGGGACGTCCTTGAACTTTGTTCATGCCCATGGAAACTTTGTGAACCTCAATTACAGAAACTTTTAAACCAAAATAATTATCCCCTTGTATAAATCCATTGTATTATAAAAATAATGTGCCAAGATTTTCCTTTAGGATGATTAGATTGCTTGTTTGGTTTGTGCGGTGCGAAAATAGAAACTTTGTCTGTAGTGCATGATTTTACATTTTTTACTGGAAAGTCAAAGGCTTGAGACTTTTTGCACAGTATTTATATACAATTTTTTTATTTTTGTCCTAATTTCTCAGAATTTTTGGAGTTACGAAAGTATGGTAGATGTTCAGATTGCTACAGACTATCCTGTTTAAGACATATTCTATTTTTGATGAAACTATCGATTTTATCGGTGGTATAAGCCATGGAGAAGTTATAATATAGTAGCTAAGATGCAAAAATAAAATATGAATTGGTTTACAAGAGTACTTAAAGTGGTGGTTTGTTTTATTATACTAACGGGTCTCACGCGGGTTTTGTTAAATTTTGTATGATTGAAGTTTTCAAGTTTTTGGTGAGATCACGATGGATGAAGGAATAAGGAGTGGCAAGAGTCTAAGCTTGGGGATGCCCGAGGCACCCCAAGGTAATATTCAAGGACTACCAAGCAACTAAGCTTGGGGATGCCCTGGAAGGCATCCCCTCTTTCTTCTAACGATCATCAGTAATTTTACTTGGAGCTATATTTGATATGCGTAAATCTTGGAGTGTCGTGTGCTTTTTTCTTTTAATAAATGAACCATACTGGTATGAGATAGTCCTTGGTTGATTTATACAATACTTCATGCACTTCCTTATATCTTTTGAGTATGGCTTTATAGAACGCTTCATGTGCTTCACTTATATCATTTGAAGTTTGGATTGTCTGTTTCCCTACACATAGAAAACCGCCATTTGTAGAATGCTCTTTTACGTCACTCATATTTGTTAGATCATGGGCATATCTTTTGTAGAAAGTATTAAACTCTCTTGCTTAACTTATATCTATTGAGAGAGTCAACAGGAATTGGTCATTCACATGGTTAGTCATAAAATCCTACATAAAACTTGTAGATCACTGAATATGATATGTTTGATTCCTTGCAATGGTTTTGTAATATAAACATGGTGATATTAGAGTCATGCTAGTGAGTAATTGTGGATTGGTAAGAATACTTGTGTTAAAGTTTGTGATTCCTGTAGCATGCACGTATGGTGAACCGTTATGAAACGAAGTTGGAGCATGATTTATTTTTTGATTGTCTTCCTTATGAGTGACGGTCGGGGACAAGCGGTGGTGTTTTCCTACCAATCTATCCTCCTAGGAGCATGCATCTAATGCTTTGCTTCGATAGCTTCTAGAATTTTGCAATAAGTATGTGAGTTCTTTATGACTAATGTTCAGTCCATGGATTATACACACTCTCACCCTTCCACCATTGCTAGCCTCTCTAGTACCGTGCAGCCTTTGCCGGTGCATTACACCCACCACATACCTTCCTTAAAACAGCCACCATACCTACCTATTATGGCATTTCCATAGCCATTCCGAGATATATTGCCATGCAACTTTCATCATCATCATATACATGACTTGAGCTTTCATTGTCATATTGCTTTGCATGATAGTAAGATAGCTAGCATGATATTTCCATGGCTTGTCCGTTTTTTGATATCTTGCTACGCTAGATCATTGCACATCCTGGTGCACTGCCAGAGGCATTCATATAGAGTCATCATGTATTAGTTGTATCGAGTTGTAAGTAAATAAAAGTGTGATGATCTTCATTATTAGAGCATTGTCCCAGTGAGGAAAGGATGATGGAGACTATGATTCCCCCACAAGTCGAGATGGGACTCCGGACGAAAAATAAAAATCAAATAAAGAGGCCAAAAAATGAGAGGGCCCAAAAAACAAAAAAATGGAAAAAATGAGAGAAAAAGAATGAAGGGCAACGTTACTATCCTTTTACCACACTTGTGCTTCAGAGTAGCACCATGTTCTTCATAGAGAGAGTCTCCTATATTGTCACTTTTATATACTAGTGGGAATTTTTCATTATAGAACTTGGCTTGTATATTCTGATGATGGGCTTCCTCAAATGCATGAGGTCTTCATGAGCAAGCAAGTTGGATGCACACCCACTTAGTTTTCAGTTTGAGCTTTCATATAGTTATAGCTCTAGTACATCCGCTGCATGGCAATCCCTACTCACTTACATCAATATCGATTGATGTGCATCTCCATAGCCCATTAATTTTCCTAGTTGATGTGAGACTTTCTCGTTTTTTGTCCTCTCCTCACAACCTCCACCATATTCTATTCCACCCATAGTGCTATATCCATGGCTCACGCTCATGTATTGCGTGAAATTGAAAAGGCTTGAGAACATTAAAAGTATGAAACAATTGCTTGGCTTGTCATCGAGGTTGTGCATGATTTAAATACTTGGTGTGGTGAAGATGGAGCATAGCCAGACTATATGATTTTGTAGGGATAACTTTCTTTGGCCATGTTATTTTGAAAAGACATGATTGCTTTATTAGTATGCTTGAAGTATTATTGTCTTAATGTCAAATGATAGACTATTGCTTTGAATCACTCGTATCTTAATATCCATGCCATGATTAGATTATATGATCAAGATTATGCTAGGTAGCATTCCACATCAAAATTTATCTTTTTTATCATTTACCTACTCGAGGATGAGCAGGAATTAAGCTTGGGGATGCTGATACATCTCCATCGTATCTATAAATTTTTATTGTTCCATGCCAATATTCTACAACTTTTACATACTTTTGGCAACTTTTTATACTATTTTCTTGGACTAACATATTGATCCAGTGCCCAGTGCCAGTTCTTGTTTGTTGCATGTTTTTTGTTTTGCAGAAAATCCATATCGAACGGAGTCCAAACGCGATAAAAACTTACGGATATTGTTTTGGAATATATGTGAATTTTGGGAATTGGAATCAACGCGAGACGATGCCTGAGGGGGCCACAAGGCAGGGGGCGCGCCCCAAGGGGTAGGGAGCGCCCTGGGCCCTAGTGGTCACTCTGTAAGGCGGTTGGTGCCCTTCTTTTGCTGCAAGAAAGCTAATATCCGGATAAAAATGGTGTTAAAACTTCAGCCCAATCGGAGTTATGGATCTCCGAGAATTTAAGAAATGGTGAAAGGCCAAAATCTGGGAGCGCAAAAATAGAGACAAAGATCCAATCTCGGAGGGGCTCCCGCCCCTCCGCCGCCATGGAGGCCATGGACCAGAGGGGAAACCCTTCTCCCATCTAGGGGGAAGGTCAAGGAAGAAGAAGAAGGAGGGGGGCTCTCTCCCCCTCTCGCCCAGTGGCGCCGGAACGACACCAGGGCCATCATTGTGACAGTGATCTACACCAACAACTTCACCGCCATCATCACCAACTCTATCCCCCCTCTATGCAGCGGTGTAACACCTCTTATCCCCGCTGTAATCTCTACTTGAACATGATGCTCAACGCTATACATTATTTCCCAATGATGTATGGCTATCCTATGATGTTTGAGTAGATCCGCTTTGTCCTATGGGTTGATTGATGATCACGATTGGTTTGAGTTGCATGTTTTATTATTGGTGCTGTCCAATGGTGCTCTCCGTGTTGCGCAAGCATGAGGGATCCCTGTTGTATGGTGTTGCAATACGTCCATGATTCGCTTATGGTGGGTTGCTAGAGTGACAGAAGCTTAAACCCGAGTAAGGGGGTTGTTGCGTATGGGAGTAAAGAGGACTTGATACCTTATAATGCTATGGTTGGGTTTTAACTTAATGATCTTTAGTAGTTGCGGATGCTTGCTAGAGTTCCAATCATAAGTGCATATGACCCAAGTAGAGAAAGTATGTTAGCTTATGCCTCTCCCTCATATAAAATTGCAATAATGATTACCGGTCTAGTTATCAATTGCCTAGGGACAATTAACATTATTGTGACAAAAAGCTCTCTACTAAAACTAACTTAGTTGTTTCTTTGTCTAAACAGCCCCTACTTTTTATTTATGTGCTCTTTATTATCTTGCAAAGCTATCCTACGACACCTACACAGTACTTCTAGTTTCATACTTGTTCTAGGTAAAGTGAACGTTAAGTGCGCGCAGAGTTGTATCGGTGGTCGATAGAACTTGAAGGGAATACAAATCCTACCTTTAGCTCCTCGTTGGGTTCGATGCTCTTATTTATAGAGAAATGTTACAACTAATCCCCTGTACTTGTGGTTTATCACTACTCAACCCATTGATCAACTGCAGACGAAGGTACTCGAGTGCAGTACATCCACGGAGCAGGCGCTCCATGTCACAGTTTGAGAGGCAGACGTCAATGAGCTCGAGGTGCTTCGGTCATGGTAGAATAAGAGCGGGCGCGCCATTAAGGGGGGATGGCAATTCATGAACTTGGCGACGTGCATCATGGGCGCGAGGCGGAGCACGGACGTTGGCAGTGAGCGCATATGCCCATCATCAAAAGTGAGCTCCTCGAGCTGATCTAGGGCGGGGGATCAGAACCACTTGTCAAGCTTGGATCTGTCCTTGCTGTTGGAATGGAACTTGCCCATTCTAAGGCCTCTGGTTGGGCCATGGTGACTGCCGAGGATCTGGGAGAACGCATCCAAGGTTTTGTGATAGCCATGGCAGAGCTCGTGGGTGTCGAAGGTTGAGAGGGGTGGAGTGCCATAGGGGGTGCCACCGCCGGGAAAGGACGGTTGTCCGCGCCCCATGTTTGATTGGGAGGAGGGAGATGATGACTATCAACATATAACCGGGGAGGCTGCTTATGAAGTCTAGGCCTACTGGAGTCGCTTGAGGTTCTTGCTCGACCCGCCTTCGCTTGTTGGCAGCCCCGTTCTCCACCTCTGGAGTCTCCTCGTCATCAGCGCTTTCTGATAGAAGTGGGAGTAGAGGGAATATTTAGTTAAAACAGGGCAATAGAAAAGTGTATTGGTAACTAGAAGTTAGTAGGTAGGAAGGGAGTAAGAAAATGGAATAACAACTGGTTGCTTAAATACTACAAAATTAATTTGATATTGCTGGGTAAGTCAACATGCAGATACTTGAAAAGAACACTTACTTCGAACAATGTCTGGACGGATGATATCGTCAGGGAAGTTAGCATATATCTCATGACCAGCCTCTTTTATGTGTAGTGCAATTTTAGTGCCAGCTTTCAGCGCATAAAACTTAGAAATTTCTGTCCAAAGGCCCGTGGAAAAATATGAGTGACCACCTTCATCAAGTCTTATAGAAGCAACATTTGTAAATCCATGGTTTGTGTTCAGTATGACTGAGGGAGTCCTGGATTAAGGGGTCCTCGGACAGCCGGACTATATACTTTGGCCGGACTGTTGGGCTATGAAGATACCAGATAGAAGACTTCTTCCCGTGTCCGGATGGGACCCTCCTTTGCGTGGAAGGCAAGCTTGGCGATTCAGATATGTAGATTCCTTTCTCTGTAACCGACTTTGTACAACCCTAGCCCCCTCCGATGTCTATATAAACCGGAGGGTTTAGACTTCTAGGGTTTAGTCCGTAGCGACAACAATCATAATCTCATAGGCTAGACTTCTAGGGTTTAGCCATTACGATCTCGTGGTAGATCAACTCTTGTAATACTCATACTCATCAAGATCAATCAAGCAGGATGTAGGGTATTACCTCCATAGAGAGGGACCCAACCTGGGTAAACATTGTGTCCCCCGCCTCCTGTTACCATTAGCCTTAGGCGCACAGTTCTGTACCCCCTACCCGAGATCCACCGGTTTTGACACCGACATTGGTGCTTTCATTGAGAGTTCCGCTGCGTCGTCACCAGAAGGCTTGATGGCTCCATCAATCATCTACAACAACACAGTCCAGGGGGAGATCTTCCTCCCCAGAAAGATCTTCGTATTCGGCGGCTTCGCACTGCGGGCCAATTTGCTTGGCCATCTAGAGAAGATCGATATCTATGCCCCTGGCCATCAGGTCAGATTTGGAAGCCTGAATTTTGTGGACGATATCCGCGGAGACTTGATCTTCGACGGATTCGAACCCGTGACGGCTGTCCCCTCCCACCATGATGAACATGTCTTAGATCTGTCATCTGGCTGCGTGCAGGAGATAGCGCCTATGACTGCTCTGGCCCTAGATCCGGAGCAGACTGCGTCGTCCGAAGACGGGAAGCTTAACCCCGCCACAGAGGCCACAGACTCAGCGGCGCTCGAGCCACACACAGACCCAACATTGAGCTGGGCTTGTGTCACCGGAACCTCCGACTCGTCTCCGGCCATAGGTTCCAGACCGCGTGCATCCGCGTCTATCAAACCTGATTGGGCGCCGGTCTTGGTGTTCAGCTCCGCAGACATCTTCCAGCACTTGCCTTTTGGCGACGTGTTAAACTCATTAAAATCCCTCTCCTTGTCGGGGGACTCTCGACCGAACTATGTCTGGCTCGAATGGGAAGCAGATGACGAAGAACTTCGTTTCCCACCCACCACCCACTTTATAGCCACTGTCGACGACTTAACCGACATGCTTGATTACGACTCTGAGGACATCGATGGTATGGACGACGATGCCGGAGAGGAGCAGGAACCACCACCCACAGGGCGTTGGATAGCCACCTCCTCGTACGACATATACATGGTGAATACACCCAAGGAAAACAACGGCGACGATAAAAATCTTGTCGATGATAAACCTCCTGAGATACAGCCAAAGCGCCGACGTCAGCGGCGCCGCTCTAAGCCACACCGTAGTAAAAACAGCAATACCGTCACAGGAGAAAATAACACTCCGGACGACGCCGAAGACAATGAAGACCCCGTTGAGCCAACCTCCGAGCAGGAGGAACAGGAGGATGGGCGAGTTAGCCCTGGCGAACAGACCATGAATGAAGACTCAAAGGATAGCAACTACCTTTCGCTCTCTGAGGACGAGGTGAGCCTCGGTGATGAAGATTTCATCGTGCCTGAGGAGCCAGCCGAACAGGAACACTTTAAGCGCCGACTAATTGCCACTGCAAGGAGCCTGAAAAAGAAGAAGCAGCAGCTTCAAGCTGATCAAGATCTGCTCAACGAAAGATGGATTGATGTCCTGGCAGCCGAGGAATATGGCCTTGAGCGCCCAACCAAAAGCTACCCGAAGCGCAAACTATTACCACAGTTTGATGATGAGGCGCTGGAGCCCATCCTACCAAGGTAAATGCGGCTGACCGACCACCACGTGGCCGGGACAAAGTGGCACCTCGAGCCGAACACCAACCCGCACTACCTCGCCGAACAAACAGAAATACAACAGCTCGGGGATACACACATGACCTGCGGCGTGACTTGGAAAACAGAGCAGGTCAGACAAGATCGATCTATGGATCATGAGGGCGTGCCCCGATGCGCGACGATGGCCACCCGACTGAATGTGACAAACATAACCACGTCCGGGCCAAAAACCACAAACGAACTCCATCCAAGCTACATCACGACCTAGCCTAATATAGAGGCTCCACATACGCCCTTTGCTTCACTGACGAGGTAATGGGACATGATTTCCCAGAAGGGTTTAAACCCGTGAACATCGAATCATATGATGGCACAACAGACCCCGCGGTATGGATTGAGGACTTTCTTCTCCATATTCATATGGCCCACGGCGATGATCTTCACGCCATCAAATACCTCCCGCTCAAACTCAAGGGACCAGCTAGGTACTGGTTGATAAGTATGCCCGAAAACTCCATTGGCAGCTGGGAGGACTTGGAGGACGCCTTCCTTGACAACTTCCAAGGCACATATGTCCGACCTCCGGATTCCGATGGCCTAAGTCACATAATCCAACAGCCCAGAGAGTCAGCCAGGAAATTTTGGACTAGGTTCTTAACTAAAAAGAACCAGATCGTCGACTGTCCGGACGCCGAAGCCCTAGCGGACTTTAAGCATAGCATCCGCGACGAATGGCTGGCCAGATGATACGTCCAATTTGCATCATGCTTTTATGCCAATATTTATTGCATTATGGGCTGTTATTACACATTATATCTCAATACTTATGGCTATTCTCCCTTATTTTACAAGGTTTACCATGAAGAGGGGGGATGCCGGCAGCTGGACTTCTGGCTGGAAAAGGAGCAAATGTTGGAAACCTATTCTGCACAACTCCGAAAGGCCTGAGACTCCATGAAACAACTTTTCAGATTTAATAAGAATTTTTGGGCAAAAGAAATAGGCCAGGGGGCCCACACCCTGTCCAGGAGACGGGGGGCGCCCCCCCTGTAGGGCGCGCCCCTATCTCCTGGGCCCCCTGGTGGCCTTCTGGCTGCCATCTTCTGCTATATGAAGGGTTTTCACCTGGAAAAAATTGTGGGCAAGCTTACGGGACGAAACTCCGCCGCCACGAGGCGGAACCTTGGCGGAATCAATCTAGGGCTCTGGCGGAGCTGTTCTGCCGGGGACACTTCCCTCCGGGAGGGGGAAATCATCACCAACATCATCACCTACGATCCTCTCATCGGGAGGGGGTCAATCTCCATCAACATCTTCACCAGCACCATCTCATCTCAAAACCCTAGTTCATCTCTTGTATCAAATCTTGTATCAAAACCACAAATTGGTACCTGTGGGTTGCTAGTAGTGTTGATTACTCCTTGTAGTTGATGCTATTTGGTTTACTTGGTGGACGATCATATGTTCAGATCCTTTATGCATATTATTACCCCTCTGATTATGAACATGAATATGCTTTGTGAGTAGTTACGTTTGTTCCTGAGGACATGGGTGAAGTCTTGCTATTAGTAGTCATGTGAATTTGGTATTTGTTCGATATTTTGATGAGATGTATGTTGTCTCTCCTCTAGTGGTGTTATGTGAACGTCGACTACATGACACTTCACCATTATTTGGGCCTAGAGGAAGGCATAGGGAAGTAATAAGTAGATGATGGGTTGCTAGAGTGACAGAAGCTTAAACCCTAGTTTATGCGTTGCTTCGTTAGGGGTTGATATGGACCCATATGTATAATGCCGTGGTTAGGTTTACCTTAATACTCCTTTTTGTAGTTGCGGATGCTTGCAATAGGGGTTAATCATAAGTGGGATGCTTGTCCATGTTAGGGCAGTACCCAAGTGTCGGTCCACCCACATATCAAATTATCAAAGTACCGAACGCGAATCTTATGAACATGATGAAAACTAGCTTGACGATAATTCCCAATGTGTCCTCGGTAGCTCCTTCTTCATTATTAGAATTTGTCCAGGCTTATCCTTTGCTACATAAAGGATTGGGCCACCTTGCTGCACTTTATTTACTTTATTTACTTTTTGCTCGTTACTATTTATCTTATCACAAAACTATCTATCACCTACTATTTCAGTGCTTGCAGAGAAAACCTTACTGAAAACCGCTTATCATTTCCTTCTACTCCTCGTTGGTTTGACACTCTTACTTATCTAAAGGACTACAATAGATCCCCTATACTTGTGGGTCATCAAGACTCTTTTCTGGCGCCATTGCCGGGGAGCGTAGCGCTCCTGGTGAGTGGAACTTGGTAAGGAAACATTTATATAGTGTGCTGATTTTTTTGTTACTTGTTACTATGGAAACTAATCCTTTGAGGGGCTTGTTTGGGGTATCTTCACCCCAACCAGAAGAGCAAAGAGATGCTCCTCAACCTACTGAACCTTATGAAAATATTCACTTTGAGATTCCTTCGGGTATGATAGAGAAACTGCTAGCTAATCCTTTTGCAGGAGACGGAACATTGCATCCCGACTTACACCTCATCTTTGTGGATGAAGTTTGTGGATTATTTAATCTTGCAGGTATTCCCGATGATGTTGTCAAAAGGAAGGTCTTCCCTTTATCTTTGAAGGGAGATGCAATAACATGGTATAGGCTATGTGATGATACGAGATACTAGAATTATAAGCGATTGAATTTCGAATTTCATCAGAAGTTCTATCCTATGCATCTTGTTCATCGTGATCGTAATTACATATATAATTTCTGGCCTCGCGAAGGAGAAATCATCGCTCAAGCTTGGGGGAGGCTTAAGTCAATGTTGTATTCTTGCCCCAATCATGAGCTTTCTCGGGAAATGATTATTCAGAATTTTTATGCTCGGCTTTCTCTTGATAATCGCAACTTGCTTGATACTTCCTGTGCTGGTTCCTATATGCTGAAGACTATTGATTTCAAATGGTACTTATTGGAAATAATTAAACGCAACTCTGAAGATTGGGGTTCTGACGATGGTAAGGAGTCAGGTATGACACCTAAGTTTGGTTGTGTTAAATCTTTTATGGATACCGATGCTTTCCGTGGATTTAGCTCTAAGTATGGACTTGACTCTGAGATAGTAGCTACCTTTTGTGAAACTTTTGCTACTCACGTTGATCTCCCTAAAGAGAAGTGGTTTAAATATAATCCTCCCGTTGAAGTGAAAGTAGTTGCACCTATTACAGTCGAAGAGAAGACTATTACATATAGTGATCCTATTATTCCTACTGCTTATGTCGAAAAACTTCCTTTTCCTGTTAGGATAAAAGATCATGCTAAAGCTTTGACTATTGTTCGTAAGAGCAATGTTAGAACTTATACACCTCCTGAGCAAATCAAAGTTGAACCTAATGTTGCTATTGTTAAAGATCTCTTATCTGATAATATTGATGGGCATGTTATTTATTTCTGTGATGAAACTGCTAGAATTGCCAAACCTTGTGCTAAAGATAAACCTAGACCTGTGGTAGGCATGCCTGTTATTTTTGTTAAAATAGGAGATCATTGTTATCATGGCTTATGTGATATGGGTGCTAGTGCTAGTGCAATACCTATTGACTTATACAACGAAATTAAGCACGATATTGCACCTGCTGAGTTAGAAGATATTGATGTCACAATTAAACTTGCTAATAGAGATACTATTTCACCAATGGGAATTGTTAGAGTTGTTGAAGTCTTGTGTGGGAAAACTAAATATCCTGCTGATTTTCTTGTTCTTGGCTCCCCACAAGATAGCTTTTGTCCCATTATATTTGGTAGACCCTTCTTGAACACCATTAATGCTAGGATAGATTGCGAAAAGGATGTAGTTACTATTGGTCTAGGTGATATGTCTCATGAATTCAACTTTTCTAAATTTCATAGACAACACCGTGAAGAGGAACCATCTAGTAAGGATGAAATTATTGGTCTTGCTTCCATTGCTGTTCCTCCAACTGATCCATTAGAACAATATTTGCTAGACCATGAAAATGATATGTTTATGAAGGAAAGGGAAGAAATAGATGAAGTGTTCCTTAAACAAGAACCTATGCTGAAACATAACCGTCCCATTGAAATTCTTGGGGATCCCCCTCCACCCAAGGGTGATCCCGTGTTTGAACTCAAACCATTACCTGATAATCTTAAGTATGCTTATATTGATGAGAAAGAAATATATCCTGTTATTATTAGTGCTAACCTTTCAGAGAAAGAAGAAGAAAGATTATTGAAAACTCTGAAGAAGCACCGAGCTGCTATTGTATATACTCTGGATGATCTTAAGGGCATTAGTCCCACATTATGTCAACACAAAATCTCAGTGGAGAAAGATGCCAAACCAGTTAGAGATCCTCAAAGACGATTAAATCCCAAAATGAAGGAAGTGGTAAGAAAGGAGATACTATAACTCCTTGAGGCAGGTATTATTTATCCCGTTGCTGATAGTGAATGGGTAAGCCCTATCCATTGTGTCCCCAAAAAGGGAGGTATTACCATTGTTCCTAATGATAAAGATGAATTGATCCTGCAAAGAATTATTACAGGTTATAGGATGGTAATTGATTTCCGTAAGTTAAATAAAGCCACTAAGAAAGATCATTACCCTTTACCTTTTATTGATCAAATGCTAGAAAGGCTATCCAAACACACACATTTTTTCTTTCTAGATGGTTATTCTGGTTTCTCTCAGATACCTGTTTCAGCGGGGGATCAATCTAAAACTACTTTTACTTGCCCTTTTGGTTCTTTTGCTTATAGAAGTATGCCTTTTGGTTTATGTAATGCACCTGCTACCTTTCAAAGATGCATGATGGCTATATTTTCAGATTTTTGTGAAAAGATTTGTGAGGTATTCATGGATGACTTCTCCGTCTATGGATCCTCTTTTGATGATTGTTTGAGCAACCTTGATCGAGTTTTGCAGAGATGCAAAAACACTAGTCTCGTCCTGAATTGGGAAAAGTGTCACTTTATGGTTAATGAAGGCATTGTCTTGGGGCACAATATCTCCGAGAGAGGTATTGAAGTTTATAAAGCCAAAGTTGATGCTATTGAAAAGATGTTGTGTCCCAAGGACATAAAAGGTATAAGTAGTTTCCTAGGTCATGCCGAATTTTATAGGAGGTTCATTAGGGACTTTTCTAAAATCCCTAGGCCTCTGACTAATTTATTGCAAAAAGATATTCCTTTTGTCTTTGATGATGATTGTGTAGAAGCATTTGAAACACTTAAGAAAGCTTTGATCACTTCACCTATTGTTCAGCCACCTGATTGGAATTTACCTTTTGAAATTATGTGCGATGCTAGTAATTATGCTGTAGGTGCTGTTTTAGGGCAAAGAGTCAATAAGAAATTGAATGTTATCCATTATGCTAGTAATACTCTTGATACTGCCCAGAGAAATTATGCTACTACCGAAAAAGAATTCTTAGCAGTTGTGTTTGCATGTGATAAGTTTAGACCTTATATTGTTGATTCCAAAGTTACTATTCACACCGATCATGCTACTATTAAATATCTTATGGAAAAGAAAGATGCTAAGCCTAGACTCATTAGATGGGTTCTCTTGCTCCAAGAATTTGACTTGCATATTATCGATAGAAAGGGAGCTGAGAACCCCGTTGCAGACAACTTGTCTAGGCTAGAGAATGTTCTTGATGACCCACTGCCTATTAATGATAGTTTTCCTGATGAACAATTAGCGGTTGTCAATACTTCTCGTACTTCTCCTTGGTATACTGATTATGCTAATTACATTGTTGCTAAATATATACCTCCTAGTTTCACATACCAGCAAAAGAAAAAGTTCTTTTATGATTTAAGACATTACTTCTGGGATGATTCACATCTTTATAAAGAAGGAGTAGATGGTATTATTAGACGTTGTGTGCCTGAGCATGAACAGGAACAAATCCTACGCAAGTGTCACTCTGAATCCTATGGAGGACACCACGCTGGAGACAGAACTACACACAAGGTACTACAATCTGGTTTTTATTGGCCTACTCTTTTCAAAGATGCTCGTAAGTTTGTCGTATCTTGTGATGAATGTTAATGAATAGGTAACATTAGTAGACGTCAAGAAATGCCTATGAATTATTCTCTTGTTATTGAACCATTTGATGTATGGGGCTTTGATTATATGGGACCTTTTCCTGCCTCCAATGCGTATACACATATTTTAGTTGCTGTTGATTACGTTACTAAGTGGGTAGAAGCTATTCCAACTAGTAGTGCTGATCATAACACCTCTATTAAAATGCTTAAAGAAGTTATTTTTCTGAGGTTTGGAGTCCCTAGATATCTTATGACTGATGGTGGTTCACACTTTATTCATGGTGCTTCCGTAAGATGCTTGCTAAGTATGATGTCAATCATAGAATCGCATCTCCTTATCACCCGCAGTCTAGTGGTCAAGTAGAGTTGAGCAATAGAGAGCTCAAATTAATATTGCAAAAGATTGTGAATAGATCTAGAAAGAATTGGTCCAAAAAACTTGATGATGCATTATGGGCCAATCATGGTCAATCCGGAATGAGCCAGTAACCTTATCCGGCCCATCAGATATTGCACGCTCCTGTCATCCTCCCGTTGAGGGCTCCGCGGGCGCCAACTCGTGTGTTTCTTCAGAGGAGTGTTGCTGAACTCCAAGAGGCCGATCCGAACTGGGTCCGGTAGCGGGGCGTCTTCCATATAAAACCATTCCGAAGGCCAGTCTTCGGACGCCTTCTTCGGGGTTCCGGACAGATATCCGGTCCCGGCGATGCGCCATATTTCGGCTCCGCCCACTTGATATATCGACCCCTCGTGAGAACGGGGTACGAGGCAAAACAATCTCTTCCACAACGCAAAATGGGCCTCGATGCCCAAGAACAGCTCGCAAAGGGCTACAAAGCCCGCGATGTGCAAGATGGAGGCAGGTGTAAGGTGGTGAAGCTGGAGTCCATAGAACTCCAGGAGCCCCTGGAGAAAGGGATGTGTGGGAAATCCGAGTCCCCTTATTAGATAAGGGACGAAGCATACCCGCTCTCCTTTGGAGGGATTGGGGACGCTCTCCGCCTGCTTCCCACCCTTGTAGGTGGCCAGTCCGGCTCGAACCGGAACCATGAAGGCCGGGGGAAGATATCACCCTGCTTGGAGCGTCACTAGCTCGCTATGCGGGACTGAACATCTCCTCCAATCTCTGGGCTGAGGGCTAGGAGCGCGAGAGGAGGAGCCGCGTCGACTATCCATGGTGGAGTGTATTTTTGTCTGAGGTGCTTTGATGAGTACTCGCAGAAGGAGGATGGTGTGATTCGGATCTAGATCCTCGCCTCTCTTATAGGCAGCTTATTCACGCAGCTAGGGGGTAAAACATAAAGATACCCTAGCTTTTCGCATTCATACGACACGTGGAAGAGGGCCATTATTAGACATGGAAGCCAAGGAGCGCAACATTTATAAGGAAGCCGGACACTATTCGGCAAGCACATGGAATTTGGAGGAGAACCCGCCTTGCAACGCCGAAGACAATGTACGCGCCAGACTCATCGTCATTGAAGCCTGGTTCGGGGGCTACTGAGGGAGTCCTGGACTAGGGGGTGTCCGGATGGCCGAACTATCATCATTGGCCGGACTCCAAGACTATGAAGATACAAGATTGAAGACTTCGTCCCGTGTCCGGATGGGACTTTCCTTGGAGTGGAAGGCAAGCTTGGCAATATGGATATGTAGATCTCCTACCATTGTAACCGACTCTGTGTAACCCTAGCCCTCTCAAGTGTCTATATAAACCGGAGGGTTTTAGTCCATAGGACGAACAACAATCATACCATAGGCTAGCTTCTAGGGTTTAGCCTCCTTGATCTCGTGGTAGATCCACTCTTGTACTACCCATATCATCAATATCAATCAAGCAGGAGTAGGGTTTTACCTCCATCGAGAGGGCCCGAACCTGGGTAAAAACATCGTGTCCCTTGTCTCCTGTTACCATCCGCCTAGACGCACAGTTCGGGACCCCCTACCCGAGATCCGCCGGTTTTGACACCGACATTGGTGCTTTCATTGAGAGTTCCTCTGTGCCGTCACGATCAGGAAGGATGCCTCTTCCCGTCTTTAAAGACGGTATCTTCGCCAAAGGAGCCTTGGCCACCGGCCAAACTATCCGGCTGGGCAGTTTTCTCATAACCGCCTGTTCGGCCACCGCTTCGACGATGACCTCTCGGGTCATCAAAAGCAATCTTCACGTCAGCTCGGAATTCGCCGAGCAGTTGGATCCAATAGAGCTCTCATCCGTAAACGAGCTCTTGGATCGTATCGCCGCCCTGGGAGTCGCTATAGACTACAATCAGATTGGGCTTAAAACTGATCTGAGAGAAATTAACTCTCCCCAGGTTACCCACCACGTTGCGGTGGTAGAGGAACAACGAGGCGACTCTTCTTCTATATTAAAAACTAGTCATGTCCGGACTCCCGAACCCTCCATGCCGAACTCCCGCGGAGGGACGGACTTCGATCAGGCACTGAACCTAAAGTCAGGCATCGGACCAGGCTCGTTGGACAACGTCCAGCAATCCAAGCTTCCAAATTCGGAAACTTTTCGGCCTTTGAGCCTCGATATGGGTAGGGTTCCGGACTCAATTCCACCCACCCACCCAGACACATGCGATCTATCTCAAATCCGGCAAGAGCCCGCTGAAACAGTACATCATTACTGGGCCAGATTCCTCCTGGTTATGGATAGGATAGAGGACTGCCGAGAGGAAAACGCAATTTCAACTTTCTGCAATAATTGCACGGATGAGGGAATCTTGAACGCCGTCAGTCGCCGTGAAATTACACGCTTCGCCGATCTGGCGTCCATAGTACGAAAGTACTGTGCGATGGAGAGTTTCCGGAAAACCGAAACCAAGTTTTGGGACAATCCGGCCCCGAATACAACCCTAGTCCGAAACAAAAGGGTGCATCACACTCATGCACCAGGTACAAAAAACAAAAAGCAAAAACCCCATAAAGGGCACGGAACCGTACTGGAGGGATGGCTCAGCGGACCCTGTAAAATTCACAGTACAGAAGGCGCCACTCCAACACATAGCCTTCGAGCATGTTGGATACTGCGGCAGGTGGCCAAAAGTGGCGAAGAGCTCCTAGCCCCGGAGAACCACTCCAACAGTACCAGTACGGTGTCAACAGTCTTCGAGACTTTCGCATCAAATAATATGCGGAAACGAACAATCCGCAGCCTCGCCGAAGTCTACCAAGTAGCAACAACAAATCCATGGAGCGACACGGCCATCACCTTCAACGCCAGCGACGAACCTAAATTCCAAACAGCCCGAGCACTAGCCGCATTGGTCCTCAGTCCAATAGTGGACGGCTTTCGTCTTACCAAGGTACTCATGGATGGCGGCAGCGGATTAAACCTCATCTACGAGGAAACTCTTAAAAAATGGAAATAGACTGGAGCCGCATTGAGCGAAGCAGCACAACCTTTAGAGGAATAATCCCTAGCCGGGAAGCACGCTGCACAGGAAAAAATCACACTTGATGTGGTGTTCGGCTCGCCGGACAATTACAGGTCCGAAGAGGTCACATTCCAAGTGGCCCCGTTCAGCAGGGGATATCACGCTATATTGGGACGAGAGGCATTCACAATTTTTCAAGCCATACCCCATTACGGGTACATGAAACTTAAGATGCCTGGGCCTGGCGGAATAATCACTCTCGTTAGTGATCCGGACATAGCACTCCGCGCCGAAAACAAGACAGCCGCATTAGCCTTGGAGACACTATCCGAAGCCCTAGCGGCGGAGGAACTCACTGCACTGCGCTCTACGGTGAATAAGGATGATGTGATACTCGATAAGAGATCCAAGTGCACCTCCTTTAAACCAGCGGATGAAATAGTCAAATTCCAGGTCCATCCAACGGACCAAACAAAAGCGGCCTCCATCGGCGCACAGTTGAACCCTGATGTAGACGCCGCACTGCGAGAATTCCTTCGGGAAAATTGGGACATCTTTGCCTGGCACCCTTCAGATATGCCAGGAATCCCACACAGATTGGCAGAACACAGCCTAAACATCCTAAGAGGATTCAAGCCAGTTAAACAGGCTCTTCGGCGATTTTCCGAACCCAAAAGACAGGCAATGGGAGAAGAGCTAGCCAAAGTACTGGAAGCCGGATTCATCAGAGACATCAAACATCCAGACTGGCTAGCAAACCTGGTAATGGTACCAAAGAAGGACAAATCCTGGCGCCTATGTGTCGATTTTAAAGACCTCAACAAGACCTGCCCAAAGGATCCCTTCCCCCTTCCCCGCATCGACCAAATAATCAATGCTACCGCAGGGCACGATTCATTGTGCTTCCTTGACGCATACTCCGGCTACCATCAAATCAAGATGGCGGAGGCGGACCAAGCCGCAACGGCATTCATTACTCCATATGGACCATTCTGCTTCAACACGATGCCCTTGGGACTCAAAAATGCCGGCGCAACATATCAGCGCATGATTCAGACATGTCTGGCTACCCAGATCAGCAAAATAGTAGAGGCATACTTAGACGACGTAGTCATCAAAACCAAACACGTCGAGACTCTAGTAGACGATTTGAGGCTCACATTCGACAACCTCCGAGCATATGACATTAAGCTGAATCCGGAAAATGCGTTTTCGGCGTACCAGCCCGAAAGCTCCTGGGCTTCATTGTATCCGGTAGAGGAATTGAAGCAAACCTAGCTAAGATCCGAGCTCTGTCACAGCTGGATATTCCAAAAGACCTCAAACAAATACAAAAATTGACTGGATGCGTGGTGGCCCTAAGCCACTTTATATCCCGTTTGGGAGAAAAGGCATTGCCCCTCTATCGCCTCCTCAGGCGCACCGAACACTTCGAGTGGACGGATGCTGCCACTGCCGGACTCGAAGAAATAAAAGCCATATTGGCAACAAATCTGGTCCTGGCTGCGCCTAACCTGGGTGAACCAATGTTGTTATACATCGCGGCAACACATCAAGTTGTAAGCGCGGTGCTCGTCGTCGAACGAGAAACAGAAGGGCATAAATTCCCTCTTCAAAAACCAGTGTACTACGTATCCACTGTCCTAACTCCCTGCAAGTCCTGATACCCGCATTATCAAAAGATAGCGTACGCGGTGTTCATGGCATCCCGGAAGCTTCGACACTACTTTCAAGAGTGTTCGATAACAGTGGCCTCCGAAGTGCCCCTCAACGACATTATAAACAACCGCGACGCGACGGGCAGGATCGCAAAATGGGCCATTGAGCTCTTACCATCCGATATAACCTACAAACCTCGGCGAGCTATAAAGTCGCAAGTCCTGGCTGACTTTGTCGCTGAATGGACTGAAGCCGAACTCCCTAAAGAGTACGGCGCATACTCCAATTGGATTATGCATTTCGACGGCTCCAAAATGTTGGCCGGCTTGGCGGCTGGCGTCGTATTGACGTCCCCAACCGGGGGCACAGTCCAATACGTACTTCAGATAATGTACACGGACTCCAACGATGCAGCCGAATACGAGGCCCTCCTACATGGCCTCCGGATGGCAATCTCCATGGGAATTCAACGCCTAGAGGTGCGCGGGGATTCAAACCTTGCAATATCCCAAGTAAATGGAGACTTTGACGCCAAGGATCCGAAAATGGCAGCCTATCGTAGTGCTGTCCTAAAAATCTCAGCTCGGTTCGAAGGACTCGAATTCCACCACGTAGCCCGGGATAACAACCAAGTAGCCGACGTATTGGCACGCATCGGCGCAAAACGCGACGCTGTCCCTCCGAACATCTTCCTGGAACGGCTCTTTAAGCCATCCGTACTATGGGAAGAGGAGTCTGGAAATAACAACCCGGAAGCAACCGCACCACCCAACGCAGAACAATCAGACATAATCGGCAGCTCAACCGATGAAATAACACCCTCAGCCCACGAAATAATGGCAGTAATTGCCCCGTGGACAGAGCCATTCCTAGCCTACTTACTTAGGCAGGAACTTCCCGAAGACCAAAACGAGGCCCGCTGCATAGTTCGGCGATCTAAAGCCTACAAGGTCCATGAGGGAGAACTTTATAAGAAAAGCACAACCGGAGTCCTTCAAAGGTGTATCTCCGAAGAGGAAGGGCGAAACCTTCTGGCTGAAATTCATGCCGGACTAGGCGGACACCACGCCGCAGCTTGGGCCCTTGTAGGCAAGGCCTTCCGTACAGGATTTTATTGGCCGACGGCCCGGGCAGATGCTCAGGACTTAGTCCAAAGATGCGTCGGTTGTCAGCTCTTTGCTAATCAGAGCCATATGCCACCCACCGCCCTCAAAACTATACCCATTACCTGGCCGTTCGCGGTCTGGGGGCTTGACATGGTTGGACCCCTTAAAGGGGGAACCCACAAGAAAAAGTACCTATTGGTCATGGTGGACAAATTCACCAAATGGATAGAGGCCAAGCCAGTTAAAACGGTAGAGTCCGGACCAGTGATAGACTTCATATCCGGGGTAGTACACTGTTATGGCGTCCCCCATAGCATCATTACCGATAACGGCACGAACTTCACGGCCGACGAGGTTAAACTATGGTGCAAAAATATGGGCATTAAGCTCGATTACGCTTCAGTCTATCATCCTCAAACCAACGGTCAAGTTGAACGAGCAAATGGTCTAATAATGAGCGGCATCAAACCCAGACTAGTGCGGTCCCTTACGGAATCTAACACGCACTGGGTAGAGGAGCTCGACTCCGTACTCTCGGGGCTGCGGACCACGCCCAACTGTACTACCGGATTCACACCATTCTTTATGGTATACGGCGCAGAGGCAGTTTTGCCCTGCGACATAATTCATGACTCACCTCGAGTGCGCATGTACGAAGAAAGAGAAGCCGAGCTGGATCGGCAGGACAGCTTGGACGCATTGGAGGAGGAACGCGATGTGGCAAAGGCCCGTTCCGCATTCTATCAGCAGCAGGCTCGAAGATATCAAAGCAGAGAAGTACGGGCTAAAACTTACAATGTTGGCGAACTAGTTCTATGCCTGCCGGACAAGAAAAAGGACAAACTCAAGCCCAAATGGGAAGGTCCCTTCATCATCGACCAAGTCCTGACCGGCGGAGCATACCGTCTGCGGAATGCATCGGACAACCGACTCGAGCCGAACCCATGGAACGCAGCCCGCCTCCGAAGATTCTACGCCTAGCGCCGGACTAAGAGTTCGTCTCCTTCCTCCACATTTTCACACTTCAGCTGTCTTTTGTTTCTCTCTCTTCTCCTATCTTTTTCATAAAAGCCCTCGAGGGCCTATTTGCGCATCGTTCGTACACACTTGATGTGCTACCCGCACTCATTATACCTGGGGGCTTCTTTAACAGAAGCTTACTTATACGGGCTTCATGCCCAGCACATGTGTTAAACTTCCACATGTACCTTTTATTCACCATTATATGCATCGATATGACTTAAGTTTTGGCCAAGCTGGGTTGCCTGGCTCCTATGCTTACCCCTACGTTCCCGATTGTTCGGCTAGGAGGTAAAGGGAGCACCTCTGCGATTGTTACTGCCGGGTCAGCCGGATGTGTACCTCAGACTGGGTGAAGCCGAAAGCTAGCGTTCTTAAGGGAATATTCGGTCAGTGACTTGAAAGATAATTTTTTACACATTTATCTATCTGCCCCCAGATGTTTTCCTGCTTTTTTCGCAGTCCGGACATGCACTTTAGGGCATGCCTCCCAGGGAAAGGAACCCTTAATGGAACTATTCTCCCTGGAAGATGTTTCTTACTAACCATGTAATATAACATAACTAGTTGGGCACTTGTCTGATAAAGAAATGATGACCCCTACTTCTGGTCTCCATGCATGCCCCGATTTTATCATAACCGAGAAGGTATTCGGACACACTCCGGACTCTAGGGTCCCGAGGTCGAAGCGAAAAGGTCGGCAAAGACAAATGATCTACAATCCGGCTAGAAGGCATTTTACATGTCATTTTAAATACATCGTCAAATTGACTGACTGTACTCCTCCTCAATCCCATCTAACAGACTGTCTAATTTACAGTCCCATTGGGAATATTTAGCGGCCAACTCTACTTGGCCGTACACTAAGCTCACAGGGATCTCCTTCCCATCGGGCCCCACAGGTCCGACCTCGGCCATGTGGTTTGGATCCGCCTTCTTGTACCGCGTCTTCACCATGGCCCAGGCCTCCCTGGCACCTTGGCGGCAGGCCGATATCTTCCATAAACGGAAGCACTGCCGCGCTCCCTGAAGCTTCTCCACAAGCTCTCCAAGGCCCTTGGGTAGGGAGAGGGACGGCCATAAGTCTTGGACGATGCCGCTCATCGCCTGCCGAACACGTTCGAGCAGTTGCACCAGCTCGGGAAGTTGATCACCCGTTGAGATGGGCATCTCCTCCGCAGGGCGAGCTGTGAGCACACCTACAGACATATTTCTGTCAATTGACTTCCTCGCCAAACTGTTCTTTTCAAAGGAGTTCGCTCAAGCACTTACTATAGATGCCGCGATGAAGCCGCTGATTCTCCTTCACGGAGCCAGACAGCTCGGCCCGAACACCTTTTAGCTCTTCTCCAAGCTGGGCGTGGGCATCCTGGAGTTTGTTCCTTTCCTGCTGTACCTTCGTAAGCACCCTCTCGTCGGCCTTTAGCTGGCGCAGTAGTTGTTGCTTGTCCGGATCAAGTCGAACAACATCTGCAATACCATTGTCAGATTTATACGCACGCCGCACATCGCTTATCTTTCTGAAATAATGTGTTACCGGAGGGGGTTTCTGTGCCTCCTTCTGCGGCAGCTAGTGCGGCCTCAAGTTGGGCCTTGCACTCTTGCAGCTCCTGGGACAATCGGGCATTCTTCTCTTTAAGATCCTGCAAATTATATGATCCTTAAATCAGTTACTTTAACTACTTTAAGTCTCGGGGGCTACTGACATATACAACCATTAAAATCTCTTACCTGTATGTCTTTTACATATTGCTCCGTGGCTCTGGTTAAACCATCTTGAGCGGCACGGAGGTGCGCGTCTCCCGCGTTAAAGGCATTCAACACCTCTGGGGAGAAACACGCGTCACGCAGAACTGTCCGGCGACGCCTATGATTCATGGCGCTCTCCACCTCAGACCTGGTGGCGGACAGCCGGTCGGCATCCTCCGCTGGAGGAGAATCCGGCTCGTGCATTGCGCTCGCCTCCCCCTCCGGACCAGGTGTTGGAGCCTGGCGGGCGGAGGCTTGGTTGGCAACCTCTCCGGACACAGTCCGGCGAGTGCTCTTTCTCCTGGAAAGGTCATGAGCGTTAATACACCTCCTGGGAATCCTTTTCCTAAATAACAAGACGTGAGCTATACCGTTGCGGCGACGTTTCGATCCGCGCCACACTCCTCTTCCGCCTGCGGGGCCGGACTGACCCTTGTTGGTCAGCCGCCGTGGGCTCGGCTTCCTGCCTTGAAGGCACCTCCTGCGAGACACCATTATATACGGTGGTCAGAAATGCGCAAGGATGAAATAATGGTGTCAGGACTTCGGTCACAATCACCTGGGGAGCTGGAGATAGGCCGGGTAGTCAGCCGTAATGGCGACTAGAGCATTGTCCATGCTGAGTTGGTGGAACACCCCGTCGATTAACTCCACCTTTATGTCCGGATCCTCTTCAGAGGCCGGATCAAGGGATCTTCCTGGATCCTCGGGTTGTGGAGCCGGACTATGTATGCCCTCCACATCCTGACGCAGCTCCTGTGTCGAAATCGTAAAATAAGGTACTTAATTTTGAAAGCATGGGTCGGATAAATAAAATGTCCGCTTACCCAGCGCCGAGGGTTATTCATGGAGAACCCATTCAATGGGCTCATCTGGAGGAAGTCCTCCTTCTCCCCCTTGTACAGACCGGACAGAAATCTTCACAAGATCTTCGGCCGATCCCGGCCCTTTGCGGCCATGACGGGTGGCATCATTTTCCCCGTTGAAATCCCACATGGGGTGGCCCCTGTATTGCAGCGGCTGCACCCCCCGCATTATGCATGTGGCCATGACTCCAATCATGGTCAATCCTGAATGGGCCAGCAACCTTATCCGGCCAATCAAATAATAGACGCCCTTGTCTTCCTCCAGTTGAGGGCTCCGTGGGCGCCAACTTATGCGTTTCTTCAAAGGAGCCCTACTGAACTCTGGGAGGCCGATCCGAACTAGGTCCAGTAGTGGAGCGTCTTCTATATAGAACCATTCCGAAGGCCAGTCTCCAGACACCTTCTTTGGGGTTCCGGATGGATATCCGGTCCCGGCGATGCGCCATATTTCGGCACCGCCCACTTGATATATTGACCCCTCGTGAGAATGGGGTACGAGGCAGGATAGCCTCTTCCACAGTGCAAAATGGGGCTCCATGCCTAGGAATAGCTCGCAAAGAGCTACAAAACCCGCGATATGCAGAATAGAGGCGGGCGTGAGGTGATGGAGCTGGAGTCCGTAGAACTCCAGGAGCCCGCGGAGGAACGGATGTACGGGAAATCCGAGCCCCCTTATCAGATAGGGGACGAAGCACACCCGCTCTCCTTTGGAGGGGCTAGGGGTGGCCTCCGCTTGCTTCCCACCTTTGTAGGTGGCCAGCCCGGCTCGAACCGGGACCATAAAGGCCGGAGGAAGATATCCCTCCGCTTGCAGCTTCACCAGCTCGTTGTGCGGAACTGAGCATCTCCTCCAATCTCCCGGCGGAGGGCTGGGAGCGCGAGAGGAGGAGCCGCGTCGACGGTCCATGATGGAATGGGTTTTAGGTCAGAAGCGCTCCGATGAGTACTCGCAGAAGGAAGATGGTGTGATTTGGATCTGGATTCTTATCCCTCTTATAGGCGGATTATTTACGCAGCTAGGGGGTAAAACATAAAAGATACCCTGGCTTTTCACATTCGTGCGACGCATGGAGGAGGGCCATTATTGGGCGTGGAAGCCAAGGAGCGCAACATTTGTAAGTGAGCCGGACACTATTTGGCAAGCACATGGAATTTGGAGGAGAACCCGCCTTGCAACGCCGCAGACTATATACGTGCTGGACTCGTCATCATTGAAGCCTGGTTCGGGGGCTACTGAGGGAGTCCTGGACTAGGGGGTGTACGGATAGCCGGACTATCATCATCGGCCGCGGACTCCAAGACTATGAAGATACAAGATTGAAGACTTCGTCCCGTGTCCGGATGGGACTTTCCTTGGCGTGGAAGGCAAGGTCGGCGATACGGATATGTAGATCTCCTACCATTGTAACCGACTCTATGTAACCCTAGCCCTCTCCGGTGTCTATATAAACTGGAGGGTTTTAGTCCGTAGGACGAACAACCATTACAACAATCATACCATAGGCTAGCTTCTAGGGTTTAGCCTCCTTGATCTCGTGGTAGATCCACTCTTGTACTACCCATATCATCAATACCAATCAAGCAGGAGTAGGGTTTTACCTCCATCGAGAGGGCCCGAACCTGGGTAAAAACATCGTGTCCCTTGTCTCCTGTTACCATCCGCCTAGACGCATAGTTCGGGACCCCCTACCCGAGATCCGCCGGTTTTGGCACCGACACCAAGCATATGAGAATGCTAAGCTTTTCAAAGAAAAAGTCAAACGCTGGCATGATAAGAGGATACAGAAGCATGAGTTTAACGTAGGAGATTATGTGTTATTGTTCAACTCTCGTTTAAGATTTTTTGCAGGAAAACTTCTCTCAAAATGGTAAGGTCCCTATGTTATCGAGGAGGTCTATCGTTCTGGTGCTATAAAAATCAACAACTTCGAAGGCACAAACCCGAGGGTGGTAAATGGCCAAAGAATTAAACATTATATTTCAGGTAATCCTATCAATGTTGAAACTAATATTATTGAAACCATAACCCCTGAGGAATACATAAGAGACATTTTCCAGAACGTTCGAGACTCCGAAAAGGCATAGGTACGTGGTACGGTAAGTAAACTGAATCCAAAACAACTCTAATGGCAAATTTTATCAGTTTTGGATTATTTAAGGATTTTAGGAAGAAAGAAGTAGTCCGAAAGGGGCACGTGGCTCCCACGAGAGAGGAGGGCGCCCCCCCCTGTAGGGCGCGCCCCCTGTCTCGTGGGCACCTCGTGTGCCTCCCGGACTCCATTTTCTTGTATGTTACGTATTTTGGTCGGTAAAAATTCATTATATATACTCCTGAAGGTTTTTACCACTGTATCACGCAAATATCCTCTGTTTTCATTTCGAGTTGTTTCTGTTTCAGATCTAGAGCATCATGTCGTCTCCAAGCGCTCCCAAGGACAAGTTTTTCGAGAGGGTTATCAACCCCTATCTCGCGGAGGTGCTGCATCACCCTCAAACCATCGAGATGTGTGAGGGGGTGTTGCACATCCGCGATGTGGAGGGACCAAGGCGTACTGGAAGCGTGGAGACAAAGCTCGAAGCCATGGAGCAAGAAGTTTCCAAGTGTCAAGGGATAGTGGAGCGCGGACTCAACGCCAACCAGATGATGATCACGGAGTTCGCCAACAACCACAAGCTGGATGCCAAAGTCATTCGGGAGACCATCTTCAAGCTTCAAGAGAAAATTGAGCACCTCCAAGCCTAGATTTATGACCTGCAAAACCAGAACTATGAGTATGAATATAGATTCAAGCGAATGAGTTTGGCTGCAGATTTAAGGATCCCGGAGACTCGATCATCCTTTTATGATGGAGAGCCTATGCCTTGGAAGACGGACGACAAGCCTACATCATCGAAAACTCCTACTTCACCACCTCCGAAGAAATAATCACATGGGTAGGGGCACTCCCCTTGGCAACTGCCAAGCTTGGGGGAGGTGTCCCGGTATCGTATCACCATCACACTCCTATATTTACTGCTTTATTTAGTTCGATCCTTTTAGTATTATCTTTATCTATCAGTAGTTGAAGTTTTGATATCGAGTAGTTTTGAGTTTTGCTTTGCGATCTCTTTTTGTAATCGAGTCTGTGTGCTATCTATAATAAAGATTAGTGTTGAGTTAAGGGCTTTGCTATGTTGCTATGATCTTGAAAAGGTAGAAAGAACAAAAGAGTTCATATTGATCTTATGGATAGTGATAACTTCACACATAGAAAGTATGAGGCATAAAAATTGTGAGAGTTGATGAACGTAGCCTTGGTCATTGTTGCAATTAATAGCAAGTGATAAGGAAAGAGAGGTCCACATATAAATATATTATCTTGGACATATTTTTTGATTGTGAAGCACTCATTAAGTATGACATGCTAAAAGAGTTGACGTTGGACAAGGAAGACAACGTAATGGTTTATGTTTTCTGACATCTCAGTTAAAGTATATTGTCATTGGCCTTCCAAACATGTTGAGCTTGCCTTTCCCCCTCATGCTAGCCAAATTCCTTGCACCAAGTAGAGATACTACTTGTGCTTCCAAATATCCTTAAACCCAGTTTTGCCATGAGAGTCCACCATACCTACCTATGGATTGAGTAAGATCCTTCAAGTAAGTTGTCATCGGTGCAAGAAATAAAAATTGCTCTCTAAATATGTATGACTTATTAGTGCAGAGAAAATAAGCTTTGTACGAACTTGTTGTGGAAGTAATAAAAGCGACGGATTGCATAATAAAGGTCCACATACAAGGGGCAATATAAAGTGACGTTCTTTTGCATTAAGATTTCATGCATCAACTCTAAACGCACATGACAACCTCTGCTTCCCTCTGCGAAGGGCCTATCTTTTACTTTATGTTTTACTTTATGCTTGAGTCAAGGTGATCCTCACTGTCGGTGTCAAAACCGGCGGATCTCGGGTAGGGGGTCCCGAACTGTGCGTCTAGGCGGATGGTAACAGGAGACAAGGGACACGATGTTTTTACCCAGGTTCGGGCCCTCTCGATGGAGGTAAAACCCTACTCCTGCTTGATTGATATTGATGATATGGGTAGTACAAGAGTGGATCTACCACGAGATCAAGGAGGCTAAACCCTAGAAGCTAGCCTATGGTATGATTGTTGTTCGTCCTATGGACTAAAACCCTCCGGTTTATATAGACACTTGAGAGGGCTAGGGTTACACAGAGTCGGTTACAATGGTAGGAGATCTACATATCCGTATTGCCAAGCTTGCCTTCCACGCCAAGGAAAGTCCCATCCGGACACGGGACGAAGTCTTCAATCTTGTATCTTCATAGTCTTGGAGTCCGGCCAATGATGATAGTTCGGCCATCCGGACACCC
This sequence comes from Triticum aestivum, assembly GCF_018294505.1. Taxonomy (NCBI): domain Eukaryota; kingdom Viridiplantae; phylum Streptophyta; class Magnoliopsida; order Poales; family Poaceae; genus Triticum; species Triticum aestivum. The sequence goes on from NC_057798.1 coordinate 229,576,200, forward strand.
CCTAGTCCAGGACTCCCTCAGTAGCCCCCGAACCAGGCTTCAATGACGATGAGTCTGGCGCGTACATTGTCTTCGGCGTTGCAAGGCGGGTTCTCCTCCAAATTCCATGTGCTTGCCGAATAGTGTCCGGCTTCCTTATAAATGTTGCGCTCCTTGGCTTCCATGTCTAATAATGGCCCTCTTCCACGTGTCGTATGAATGCGAAAAGCTAGGGTATCTTTATGTTTTACCCCCTAGCTGCGTGAATAAGCTGCCTATAAGAGAGGCGAGGATCTAGATCCGAATCACACCATCCTCCTTCTGCGAGTACTCATCGAAGCACCTCAGACAAAAATACACTCCACCATGGATAGTCGACGCGGCTCCTCCTCTCGCGCTCCTAGCCCTCAGCCCGGAGATTGGAGGAGATGTTCAGTCCCGCATAGCGAGCTAGTGACGCTCCAAGCAGGGTGATATCTTCCCCCGGCCTTCATGGTTCCGGTTCGAGCCGGACTGGCCACCTACAAGGGTGGGAAGCAGGCGGAGAGCGTCCCCAATCCCTCCAAAGGAGAGCGGGTATGCTTCGTCCCTTATCTAATAAGGGGACTCGGATTTCCCACACATCCCTTTCTCCAGGGGCTCCTGGAGTTCTATGGACTCCAGCTTCACCACCTTACACCTGCCTCCATCTTGCACATCGCGGGCTTTGTAGCCCTTTGCGAGCTGTTCTTGGGCATCGAGGCCCATTTTGCGCTGTGGAAGAGATTGTTTTGCCTCGTACCCCGTTCTCACGAGGGGTCGATATATCAAGTGGGCGGAGCCGAAATATGGCGCATCGCCGGGACCGGATATCTGTCCGGAACCCCGAAGAAGGCGTCCGAAGACTGGCCTTCGGAATGCTTTTATATGGAAGACGCCCCGCTGCCGGACCCAGTTCGGATCGGCCTCCTGGAGTTCAGCAACACTCCTCTGAAGAAACACACGAGTTGGCGCCCGCGGAGCCCTCAACGGGAGGATGACAGGAGCGTGCAATATCTGATGGGCCGGATAAGGTTACTGGCTTATTCCGGATTGACCATGATTGGAGTCATGGGCACATGCATCATGCGAGGGGTGCAGCCGCTCCAATATAGGGGCCACCCCATGTGGGATTTCAACGGGGAGAATGACGCCACCCGTCATGGCCGTAAGGGGCCGGGATCGGTTGCCGATCTGGTGAAGATCCTGTCCGGCTTGTACAAGGGGGAGAAAGAGGACTTCCTCTGCGCGAGTCCATTGAATGGATTCTCCATGAATAACCCTCGAAGCTGGGTAAGCAGACGTTTATCTATCCGATCCATATTTCCAAAGTTAAGTGTCTTACTTTGTGATTTCGATGCAGGAACTGCGCCGGGATGTAGAGGGCATACACAGCCTGAATCCACAAGCCGAGGATCCGGGACGATCCCTTGATCCGGCCTCCGAAGAGGATCCAGACATAGAGGTGGAGCTGATTGACGGGGTGTTCCACCAGCTTAGCGTGGACAATGCTTTGGTCGCCATTACAGCCGACTACCCCGGTTTATCTCCGGCTCCCCAGGTAACTGTGACCGGAGTCCTGACACCATTACTTATCCATGCTTATTTCTGACAACCGTATACCAACAGTGCCCCGCAGGAGGTGCCTTCAGGGCGGGAAGGCGAACCCGCGGCGGCTGACCAACAAGGGTCAGTTCGGCCCAGCAGGCGGAAGAGGAGTGCGGCGCGAATCGAAACGTCGCCGCAATGGTATGACGCACCACCGTGTTTAAAGGAAAGATTCCTAGGAGGTATATTAACATTCATGATTTTTCCAGGAGAAAGAGCGCTCGCCGGACGGTGTCCAGAGAGGTTGCCAATCAAGCCTCCGCCCGCCAGGCTCCAAATCCTGGTCCGGAGGGGGAGGCGAACATAAGGCGTGAGCCGGATGCTCCTCCAATGGAGGATGCCGACAGGCTGTCCGCCACCAGGTCTGAGGTGGAGAGCGCCATGAATCATAGGCGCCGCCGGACAGTTCTTCGTGACGCGTGTTTCTCCCCGGAGGCTCTGAATGACTTTAATGCGGGAGACGCGCACCTCTGTGCCGCTCGAGATGGTCTAACCAGAGCCACGGAGCAGTATGTGAAAGACATACGGGTGAGGAATTTTAATAGTTATATATGCCAGTAGCCCCCGAGACTTAAAATAGTTAGAGTAACTGATTTAAGGATCATTTGTTATGCAGGATCTTACGGAGAAGAATGCCCACCTGTCCCAGGAGCTTCAAGGGTGCAAGGCCCAACTTGAGGCTGCACTAGCCGCCGTAGGGGGATCCACAGAGACCCCCTCTGGTAATACATACTTCGAAAAGATAAGTAGTTTATGAAGTGCGACGTGCGTATAAGTCTGTCAATAATATTGCATATGGTGCCAGACTTGATCCGGACAAGCAACAGCTACTGCGCCAGCTGAAGGCCGGCGAGAGGGTGCTTATGAAGGTGCAGCAGGAGAGGAACAAACTCCAAGATGCCAACACCCAGCTGGGCGAAGAACTGAAAGGTGTTCGGGCCCAGCTGTCTGGCTCCGTGAAGGAGAATCAGCGGCTTCGTCGCGACATTTACAGTAAGTGCTTGAGCAAACTCTCTTGAAAAGAAGAGTTCGACGAGGGAGTCGATTGACAGAAATGTGTCTGTAGGTGTGCTCACAGGTCGTCCTGCGGAGGAAATGCCCGGTTCAACGGGTGATCTGCTTCCCGAGCTGCTGCAACTGCACGAACGTGTTCGGCAGGTGATGAGCGGCATTGCCCAGGCCTTATGGCCATCCCTCTCCCTACCCGAGGGTCTTGGAGGGCTTGCGGAGAAGCTTCAGGGAGCACGGCAGCGCTTTCGTCTATGGAAGATATCGGCCTGCCGTCAAGGCACCCAGGAGGCCTGGGCCATGGTGAAGACGCGGTATACGAAGGCTGGTCCAAACCACATGGCCGAGGTCGGACCTGTGGGGCCCGATGGGAAGGAGATCCCTGTGAGCTTAATATATGGCCAAGTAGAGTTGGCCGCTAAGTATTCCCAACGGGACTGTAAGCTAGACAGCCTGTTAGATGGGATTGAAGAGGAGTACAGTGAGTCAATTTGACGATGTAATTTAAAAATGACATATAAAATGCCTTCTAGCCGGATTGTAGATCGTTTGTCTTTGCGGACCTTTTCGCTTCAACCTCGGGACCCAAGAGTCCGGAGTGTGTCCGAAAACCCTCACGGTTATGTAAAAATCGGGGCATGCATGGAGACCAGGAGTAGGGGTCATTAGTGCTTTATCGGACAAGTGCCCAACTAGTTATGTTATATTACATGGTTAGTAAGAAACATCTTCCAGGGAGAATAGTTCCGTTAGGGGTTCCTTTCCCTGGGGAGGCATGCACTAAAGTGCATGTCCGACTGCGAAAAGAGCAGAAAAGCATCTGGGGGCAGATAAATAAATAGGTAAAAAATCATCTTTCAAGTCACCGACCGAATATTCCCTTAAGAACGCTAGCTTTCGGCTTCACCCAGTCTGAGGTACACATCCGGCTGACCTGGCAGTAACAATCACAGAGGTGCTC